>NC_030810.1:107135365-107435894 GCF_001704415.2 Capra hircus | reverse complement strand
GATAATGTGTGTCTGAGACATCAGGGAAAGGGGAACAGAAGAAAATGACAAGTATGGCTTATCACAAGGATAAATGAAATATATTTCCCTAAAACTTCGAGCTTCGCCTTCTCCAATGCCAACTCTAGTGACAGTCATCAGTATCCCTGCATTGTCTCCAAGAGTGTTTTCAGTTCATGGATAGAAACTTCAAAGAATAAGACCCAGGTCAAAGGGAAGGGTTTGCCTTGTGGAAGGAAGTGACACTGTGTAGGGGCAGGATGTGAACAGCTGTGTGTGAGCAGTTGAAAGCCCATGGGCCATGTCCAGGTGGGGTGGTAATGTGAGAAGTGATCTGTGTGTCCAATGAGCTGGTTCTTTGAGTCTTGCTGAGAACACAAAGTGCCTCTGATCAGGATCTCTGAGCTCCATTGCCCTAGAATATGTTTTTATTTCTTCCCTCTAGAACTGTTTCTGATAGTCAGCCCCTCTCGGCCCATAGAGGGGAACACAATGACCCTGACTTGTAAGACCCGGCCCCCTCCACAGAATTTGGATGCCAAGCTCCAGTTCCTCTTCTACAAAGATGGTCGGGTCCTAGGGCTGGCCCGGGATAGCCTCCCTGAATTCCGGATTCCTGCCGTGCGGAAGGAAGACTCAGGGTCCTACTGGTGTCAAGCAAAGATAACATCTATCAAAGTCAAATTTAGCCACAGAGTCCAGATAGAAGTACACAGTGAGTGCCAGTGGGGACCTCTGCTGGGGTGGGCGGAGACGGGCAGAGACATGAGTCTGGTCTTCCCTGACTATTGTGTTCTGCTCCTGCATGCATGGATGCTGTTTGAGGCATATACCTAAACTTCTCTTTATCAGAGTCATTAAAAAAAATTTTTTTTTAGTTGATAATTTCTTAAACTATTGGCTACATCCCACAGCATGTGGTGCCTTAGCTCCCCAACAAAGGATTGAACTCATGCCCTCTGCACTGAAAGGCCAAGTCTTAACCACTGGATCCCCAGGGACGTCTCTTCAACTTTTTTAAATAACAGTTTTATTGAGATATAATTCACATAGTGCAAAATCCACCCATTTGAAGTGCACAATTAGTTTTTAGGACATTCACAGTTAGGCAGCCTTCACCACGATCAGCTTTAGACCATTTCCATCATCCCCAAAACAAATCCCTTATTCATGATCAGTCAGTCTCCATTTCCCCCTCCTTTCTCCCTAGCTCTATGCAGCCACCCATGGATTCTATCTCCATGGATTTTCCTATTCTGAACATGTCATATAAATGGAATCATATAACACGTTGTCCTTTGTCACTGGCTATTTTCACGTAGGCAATATTTTCAAGATTCCTTGATGTTTAGATATATCAATATTTCATTCCCTTTTATAGCTGAATAACATTTCATCGTATGAATATACTGCATTTCATTTATCAGTTTATCAGTTGATGGACGTTTGGGCTATTTCCACTTTTGACTATTATGGATAATCTGCTGTGAACACTCATGCACAAATTTTTGTATAGGTATATGCTTTCAGTTCTCTTAGGTGTAGAACTAGGAGTGGAAGTGCTGAGTTATATGGTAACCAAACTGCCAGACTGACTTCCAAAGTGGCTGAATCATTCACTCCACCAGAACTATATGAGAATCTTAATTTTTCCACATCATAAGGGATATTTTAATAGATGGCACCATAAATGTCAAAGTGAGACATGTGAAGTTACAGTTATCTCTTAATTTACTGGCAATAAACTCAAATAACTTTCAACTTTTAAGACTTGATTGATTCAACCTAAAAGAATAGTATTTAAAATAGGTGTTTAGAAAACATCTTAATATTTATTTTATCAGAGTTCTTTTTTCCCGCCAATTTCTTTATTTTTAAATAGAGTTTATTTTTAGAGTGGTTTTAGGTTCACAGTAAAATTAAGTGGAAAGCACACAGATTTTCTATAAACCTCCCACCCCCACATATGCACAACCTTCAGTCTTCCCTTATTCCTGTTATTCCTGTTTAAGCAAACAAAAGAATGTTTAGAAAGACCTTACTGTATTTCATCGTTGTGCTGGAGTGTGTGGAGGAGAAAGCTGCATAATACATAGTTCCTGACTGCGAGAAGCTGACACTCGGCTGGTGTCCGAAACAACTAGGTGGTCATGCTGTACAGGTTGACTATTGATAGAGACTGTAGAGAAGGGATAAATCTGACTGAGGTGGTAAGAGGAGGCTTTGAGGAAAAGGCTAAGGGGGAAGGGCTTATGGAAGAGAAGTTGAGGTCTGATTTTGAAAGATAAAAGGGAATCAAAGGTGTTTTGTGATTCTGAACCATGTTATCCCGTATCAGGGTTGACATTTCTGACATCCTCTCCCACTCTCAAACAAAGAGGTATCCTAGCTACCATAAGCAAATGTTAATACCTCCCAAAAGCTGAGCTTTCCCAAACTTGCTCAAAACTGAACACTGTGGACCTGGGTCTCTACAGAAGCCACTGGATAGTTCATATGCCACAGGCCCTGTTCTGGTGCTTCCCACATGTTGTTTAATTAAACCCTGCAACCGTAGGAGGTAGCTACCACTATCTTCTCCATTTTACAGGTAGAAAATTGAGTCTCAGAGAACTTAAGTAATTCAAACAAGCAAGCACACACAAGAAGAGTTGGAACCAACATTCCAACCCAGGCAGTTTGCTTTGTAACCTAGACTTTTAACCATTATACTACTGTGCCTTGAAAAATGGGAGTTTGCAAGATCAGGGTTCTGGTAATCACACCATTCTAGGCAGGGAGAAGACACTGCATCCTCCATAGGAATATTATGGTGTCTTTCTTACCCTGCCGTCATCAACCCAACCAGTGCCAATTCCAAATAGGCAGGACTCCTTACCTGTCCCTCATCACACCTTTGCATAAATTTTTGACTTGACCAGAGGCCTTTGCTTCCAGGATTGTCACAAGTACCCTGTCCCTGAAACCTTCCCTACTCAGGGCCTTCCTGTGTCATCTTGTATTCATGTAGGAGTCCCCATCGGTAACGTGAGCTTGGAGATACAACCTCCAGGTGGACACCTGATGGAGGGAGAGAAGCTGGTTCTTGTGTGTTTGGTCACTGGGGGCACAGGAGATATCGTCTTCTTCTGGTTCAGAGGAGCTCGGGGTTTAAGTCTGAAAACGAAGACCCAGCGTTCACTGATGGCAACGTTTGAGATCCCTGCAGTGAGAGAGAGTGACTCTGACCAGTATTACTGTGCAGCTGACAATGGCTATGGCCCCAGCCTCAGTGAGCTGGTGAGCATCACTGTCAGAAGTAAGTTCCACTGCCCTTCAGCTAGGCCAGCATGTTCCTCTGGGGCACCCTGAGAAAGTTCACTGGGGTTGAGCCTCTGGGGGCAGGGCTTGGGAGTGTGTCATCATCAGAGACCCCCCTGTGACAGTCTACTATCTCTCTCAGTTCCAGTGTCTCACCCTGTCCTCACTCTCAGGGCTCCTGAGGCCCAGCTGGTGGTGGGGCACATAGTGGAACTTCACTGTGAAGCCGAGAGAGGCTCTCCCCCGATCCTGTACCAGTTTTATCATGAAGATGTTGCCCTGGGGAACAGCTCAGCTCCCTTTGGAGGAGGAGTGTCCTTCAACCTCTCTCTGACTGCAGAAGATTCTGGAAACTACTACTGTGAGGCCAACAATGGCCAGGTGGCCCAGCGCAGTGAGGTGGTACCACTCAACATCACAGGTATAGCTTGAGTTGCGGAGCTGTCTTGGTCAGTGTTTCTTCTCAGCATCCTGGAAGAGTTTTGCTGACCCTACAATGTCTCTGGTGGGTATGCTACCAAAGATGAGGCTTTGCAGGTAGTCCTGTCCTGGGAGATGTATCCAAGGGGCCATGAGGACATCAAGGCTGGTTCCTCTCTTCTCCTCTCATCAATGTGACAAGCTGCAAGTCCCTAGGTGCATAAATAAATCCCACCTGCCCCAGGAAGAGCAGGAATGGCCTCAATCCATGCTCAAAATATCTTCACCCCAAACCCAAGCCCTTCTCCTTGGCAGCTCATGTGCAGGTCTCTTCCTTTAGTGCCTATGGAAGACAGAAATGAAGTTCTTACTTCAGGAGCCATGGAGTTGCTGCTTGGCATCCTTGCTCCCGCCACTTTGGCCCTATTATTTTGCTGCTGGCTCAAGAGAAAAATGGGTTAGTATTTACAGAGTTTGGTATTTTGTTACTGTGATCTTTGTTTTCACTGAAGTAAGGCTAGATTTGTGACATCTATACTATTAAGGATGAATATATTCCATTAGATACCTTGTCTACAGATCTGCTCACAGGCTCTCCCCTCAACTTTCCAGCACACAGGTCAGTATCTATTAAAGTAGTGAAAGTTTTTAGTAAAACCCTTCAACCCCACATGTTATCAGTTGAGGTTAAGCTGATACCTTGAACTTCAGCGGTTTAATGTTTATACAAAAATGTAACTGTTTAAAATAACCAGCCACTGGAAGAGAAATACAATGAACAGTTCCAGTTGTGTTATCTCCCAGTTAAAGTCAATGCACTGATTCTTATTTGCCGTAGAATACTGTCACGTGTTTTTTTTTTTTTCTTCCCTGACATGCTCACCCACGCATTCACACAGTCTGTTCATTGCTGTCTTTGTCACTTTTCAGTTTAAATCTCATTTTCTCCAAGAGGCTTCACCTGGCCACACAGCCTACAATTCTCTTCTAGGTGGCTCAGCTGGTAAAGAATCTGCTTACAATTCAGGAGACCTGGATTCAATCTCTGGGTTGGGAAGATCCTCGGGAGGAGGGCATGGCAACCCACTCCAGTATTCTTGCCTGGAGAATCCCCATCGACAGAAGAGCCTGAAAGGCCACAGTCCATGAGGTCACAAAGAGTCGTACACAGCTGAGTAGTGAATCATAGCACACATTCTTAATCAGAGTACCAATAGCTTCACATTTCATTTCAACTGACAATTACATATTTATTTGCATGTTTAATCTCAGCTTTCCTGTTATTCATAAAGCCAATTGGAGATGGGGCAAGAGAGGATGTGAGATTCTCACTTAAATCCCAAGATTTTCAGGCATATTTGGAGACCTCACCCCAACTATGATGTGTCTATGGTAGTGCATTTTGTTATGACAGGACTAGGTTGAAAAGTGAGTGTTAGTTACTCAGTTGTATCCAACTCTTTGCAACCTCATGGACTATAGCCCACCAGACTCCTCTGTCCATAGAATTCTCCAGGCAAGAATACTAGAGTGGGTAGTCATTCCCTTCTTCAGGAGATCTTCCCAATACAGGGATTGAACTTGGGTCTCTTGCATTGCAGACAGATTCTTTACTGTCTGAGCCACCAGGGGAGCACTTTCAGGATTAGATTGTATGGCTGTAAAGCCAAAACCAAAAAGTGTTATAGGTGTGGTTACAGAGGCTTGGGCTCAAGTCCAAAGTCAATATTAACTGCCTTTGGGCAACTCATTTGACAATTCTGGACCTAAAGCTCTTCAACTGCAGTATGAAGGATCTGCCCAAATAATTGCCAGGATGTACTCTGGGCACAAAAGAGCACCTTGCAATGGGCATGCTAGAATAAGACACAGTCCCTGCACAAGGACTGTATGAAAACACTGAGAGAGTTTCTCCACTGACATGCATGCTCATTTGTTTGACTTGCAGGAAGACGTACAGCCAAAGATGCAGTCAGGTGAGACCTCTGTTTGCTCTGTGTGCACTGATAAAATATAGATAAATCTATTAAAAAGTTTTTGAATTGTTCTCTCTTGTGAGCTTTTCTTCATGTTTTATCATACCTAAAACTGCCACTCCACAGCTCTTCCACTGGTAACTTCATTTGCTATTCCTCTTCTTTTATATGTTAACTAATTAATATAAATCCTTTCATCATTCATCCTAACTTATCTCTTTCACTAAATCTGCAGAATAAGAAAACTACTATATTGACCAGTTTCATACATTTATTCGATCAATTAACCAATATCTGAGAGTATGTAAATCATTTTTTTTTTGAGTTCTAGAAATCATGAACACATGGAAAGATTTTGAGAGCTTTGAAGTATTTTAGAGTAGTTAAGATATACACACATTTCCAGAATACAGGCCAGAGAATAGTAAACATACTGTAAAACCATTGATGACATTTCTTAGAAGATTAAAGGAGGAAGATATTTTTTTGAAATTTACTTTTGATTTTATTCTATTGAAGTATAGTTGATTTGTGTTACTTTCAGGTGTATAGCACAATTATTCAGCTCTCTTAATATATTCTTTTTCAGATTCTTTTCCCTTATACAGTATTACAAAACACTGAGTATATTTCCCTATGCTATACAGTAGGCCTTTGTTGATATAGAGGAGAAGATTTTTAAAATACTTTCATTGGGAAATATCAGTATTTAGTAGGTACATTTTTATAGCATGTTATTATTTTTGCCAGTAAAAACTAGATTTTTTTCCACATCAAAATAGCTGAAATTACTAATTTCATCTATTTGTAATTCTAATTACAAATCAGATTAACTGAAAATTTTCAGTAATACATGCATATTGCAAGACCATTATCTTTTCCTTCCTCAAGCTGCTTGTTCTATGTAGCAACTGGTTTCCATCTGGAGTAAATAACTATTCTTTCATTAAATATTTACTGAGAACCTATGATGCAAATAGCACTATTCTGGGTGTGGGCGATACCACAGAGAGCTGTCAGATAAGGACCTTACACTCCTGGAATATGTACTCTAGGGATGCTCTGCAATTCTCTGCCCACTGCAAGCATAGAGCTGTGGCTTGTACCAGACAGCTGTGCTGATTGCTGATTTCACATAAATTAGCATTCTCTCAGGACATTTCCTCCTTCAGGCTTCTCTCCTTCACTGTTTATGTCTGGAACATCTGGGATTCTATCCCAGATAGATAACGTATGTTTCTGTATTTGCAGGAGCATTCCCAGCCCTGTACCCCAAGAATCCACCTACTTCAACTCACAAGCCCCAGAGCAACCACATCTTGACTATGAAAATGGTGAGGCTTCCCAAATGACCTGGGACAAAGTAGGCAGAGGGGGTTCGTGATGTCTATGAACCGAACCTGACTCTGCTGTGTCCCTGCCACCTCTACAAATCAGTGACTCCTCTGTCCTCATGGCTGTGATAGGTGGTAGGTACAGAGTGAATTAAATGTCAGGAAGAAGGGACTGTGTCATATAATGATGCTTCCTTCTTTCTCTTTCAGTGAATATTGTAAGTGGGGATGAGGTTTATTCTTTGGTGTACTGTGTGCAACAGGAACAGCCATCAGCAGCAGGTGAGACATGAGAGAGTGAATTTGTCTCTGATTTTGCCTTTCCTGGAGCCAGAAGGATAATCAATGACTGTGTATGGCAACATGGCAGCTGGCACTGCTGCTTCTATCCTTGGAGTTGAATATGAACATTGTTACGTCTATCTGAAGATTGGCCTGTGGACTGGAAGCTGCCTTGAGTAGGTCCCAGTAATGATGCCAACTTGTGTATCTCACTCCCTGTCTGATGGCAGCCTTGGAAATGGCACCAACTCTTTATTCTCTATAGCACCCTGAAACTGTTGCCTAGTTGTGGCTGTAGTCCCATCCTGTGCTTGATACACACAGAAATACTAAGAGGTATTGATGCCAGGAGGGCTTCCCTGGTGCTCAGTGGTAAAGAATCCACCTGGCAATGCAGGAGCTGCAGGTTCAACCCCTGGGTCAGGAAGATCCCCTGGAACAGAAAATGACCATCCACTCCAGTGTTCTTGCCTGGAAAATCCCATGCACAGAGGAGCCTGATGGGCTACAGTCCATAGGGTTACAAAAGAATCAGACACAGCTTAGCAATTAAACAGCAACAACAAATGCTAGGAGGGACCATCTGGCCCTCACACTCACATTTGCCAATTTTCCTAGCCATACTTGTGATGGCAAAAAAGTAAGACAGAAAATATTAATGGATACAAGTTACAGGAAATAGGAGAGGAAGAAGTCTTTATTAACATTAATTTAAGGAAGGACTCTTAAATTTTCTCTTCACAGAAGAACCCCTGGGGACACATCCTGGGGATAAGGTGAGTTAGCATCCTTGTTCTTTCTTCCTTGCTCTTTCACTCCTTCTCCTGGGGACTGGGTCTCAAACTTCTAAAACTATGGCCACTTGGGAAAAACAAAAGATCTCATCATCTATCTCCTATTTTATCTCCCCACACAATGGGGATAAAAACATCCAATTATAACAGTAAAGTGTCTTTTAACAAGATAATTCTAGAGGCTCTCATATGCATATTTTAAACAATGGATGTATGAAGGTTTGTAGCTAAACTGTAGTGCATGCTTAGTCTAAAAGTTCTATTGGTTTGAAAATCTTTATTCTGAAATACTGTTGAACCATGCATACATCACTTTGCGCTGTAAGGCTAAACACACAGCACGGCAAAAACTAAATTGATATTGAATAAAATGAAACTAAGAGTGATTTTTGTCATTGAAAAATTGGTAATTTCTAAACTTTGATCAATTCAAGACTTCACTAATAATACAAAATTGTTTTCAGAAAGTTGTAGAAACTCCAACTTTGCATGTGTGCAAATAGAGGAGGTGCTTTGTAATTTTGTCTAGTGTGGTGTGGCAGCCAGTTGTCTCAGAACAGAATTCAAGTCCTTGATAAACTCTAGTGACAGGCTAAATTTAGTTTATGAATACAAAATTCTGATGCCCTTAAAAAATTATAGCCTATGGAATGACCTAATAAAGGCCCATAAAAATGAAGGAAGGTTTTGCATAGGTAGTTCAGTTTACAGCTCATCAGGACCATATCTGTAGCCTAACAATGGGATGCAAGCCCTTTGAAAATGCCTAGGGCCACAGTCCCAGAAAGCTCTGTGTTCTGTCTTGAGTGGTGCACCATGGTAGGGTGTATCCAGGCTGATCAGAAAGAGAACCTGTGGAAGATATGTTCTATTTGTTTTCCCTGCTCAAGTTCTATCCATGTTCTATCCTGCTCAAGTTCTACCTTTGCTTCTAGGACTCCTCAGCCATATATTCCAGGCTGAAGAAGGCAGATCTTACAGATACAGACTACGACGATGTTATGTAGAGTTACAGAAGATTTAGCTCTTGGATAACCATCCATGACTTCAAACCTCAGAACTGTTATGTCCTTCAGAGATCCTGGGAGAATTAGCATTCCAGTACACCTCATCTGGGTGCTTTCCTCCATAAAACTATTTCTGCATCAACTGTGAAGTGTAGTTTGCTCAAGCTTTGAAGAGATCATCTAGAAGAACCCACCTGAACTCAGGAGTGGGAAAAACTTTGTTATTAGAACTTGATTCCTATTAGTTCTTTCAGGTACAGGTCAAACTCTGCTCTAAATTCTTTTTATAAGTGGAAACATGATAGGAATAAAAGAACTTGGGATCTTGGAGGTAGTGAGACAGTGAAGCCTACAGTGCATGAACGCAGGGTTAGTGATTTTGTGGGACTGTTCCATACAGAGAGCTGCATCCATATATTTTTTTGGCAAGTGCTTTCTCTGAGCAGACAGTACAGAGCTCTAGCCATGTTTCTTACATTGATCATCCTGTTCCTCCATAAAATATGTGACTCAATGAATTTTGGAGTCACTATTACCAAACTAGAATTAAATCAAAGTTACATAAAATTCTGTTGTGGTTGCATTCAGTTTTAATTACATATTTTATATGCACAAACTAATCTGTATGCTGCCGTATTTATAATGAGATTTAATGTTTGTAAGTTTCACTACATCCATGATTCTGTATTTGTTGCAGCTTCTAGAAGTTTTAGGAATACGTTTTCTTCCTTAATTCACACATTTTGTGAAAATGTGATAATATGGTTTGAAGTCCATATTTTAATTTTAAAACAATCATAAGCTAACACACAAACTAAAACATTTAAAAAGTATACAATGTAAAAGTTAAAGTCTTCCCTATAAGTTAACACCACACGTGGTACCCATTGTTAAAAGCTTAGCATTGTTAAGATCTTAACTCTGCAGATATTTTTCTACTTTTGTAGAAACACTTCCACATACATGTGAATATATTTAGAAGTACATATATTTAATAAAATATCATGAAATATTTTAAAGTCTGTACTATTTTAAAAGGCTGTGTAGTATCCTATGATATGATAAATCATAACATACTTTTCTTTTTTATTTTAGTAAAATATAAATAACATGAAATTTACCATTTTAATCATTTTTTAGCTACCAGTCTTTTCTTTATTTTCCACTTGTCAAATTCTTTATTTTTTTCTCCTTTGTGTTTCTTCTATTTTTCTTTTTTTATTGAGATGACATTGGTTTATAATATTGTATACATTTTATATGTATATAATTTGACTTACATTTATACTACAGTGTGCTGACCATCAAGAGTTTAGTTTCAATCTATTACCATATGACTAGTTCCCTTACCCACTTTGCTATCTTCACCCTCCCTTCACCTTTGGTAACTGCTAATTTGTTCTTTGTATCTCTGTGATTGTTTTTGTTTTGTTTTGTGAACAGTGTAAAATAGGAGTCCAGTTTCATTATTTTGAATATGAATATCCAGCTTTCCCAACATCATTTATTGAAGAAACTGTCCCTTCTTCACTGAGTATTCTTCATTCTGCTGTAAACTATTAGTTGACCATATATCCACGTGTATATCCATCTCAATTCTGTTTCGTTTGTCCATGTATCTGTTTTTATGTCAATACCATACTGTTTTTATTACAATAGCTTTGCAATATAGTTTAAAACCTGGATATGTGATGTCTTCAGCTTTGTTCTTCTTTCTCAATATTGCTTTGGTTATTTGATGACTCTTGTAGCGCCATATACATTTTAGAATTCTTTGTTATATTTCTGTGAAATGAGTGTCATTAGGATATTGATAGGGATTACATTAAATTCAGAGATGGCTTTGGGTAGTTAACAATATTAATGCTTTCAATCTATGAACAAAGGATATATTCACATTTATTTGTGTCTTCTATGTCTTACATCAAGGTTGTACAGTTTCAAATATATAGATCTTTCATCACTTTGGTTAAATTTATTCTTAAATATTTCACTGTTTTTAATGCTATTCTTTTCAGATAATTTGTAATTAATGCACAGAAATGCAACTGAATTTTGTCTTTATTTTTTATTTTGAAACTTAACTGTATTTTATTATTTCTAGCAATTTTTTTGGTGGAGTTTCAGGGATTTCTATATAAAAATCAAGTTATCTGCAAACAAAAATTTACTCATGTTCTGATTTGGATGCCTTTTATGTATTTTTTGTTTCTAATTGCTTTGGCTAGGACTTCTAATATTAAGCAGAATAGGAGTGATAGGAGTGGGCACTCTTGCTTGTTCCTGGTGTTAGAGGAAAAGTTTCAACCTTTCACATTTAAGTATGATATTAGCTGTGAATTTGTCATTTATGGCCTTTATTATATGGAAGTACATTCCTTCTATATATAATTTTGAAAGCTGTTATGAAGCATTTTGTCAAATGCCTTTTCTGTGTCTATTGAGATAATGTTATAGTTTTAATTTTTCATCTATTGTTGACATCCTTTAATGGACTGGAACCTGGTGGTTCGGAGTCAATGATAAGACAGTAAAAGAGAGAGAGAAAGAGGCTGATGTTCTTTGGTTTATGCAGAAAGCCAATAAATCCTTTGACACAAGGCTTGCACTGCTCCATGTAGGCACCAGGCGCCCTCTCAAGGGGGTGAAGGCACAGTGCGCCTTCACCAGAGGGTCTTAGAAGCCTGGGCAAGAAAGTGAGCTCAGTGAGCCTCTGTGCTCCAGAGAATTAGAGAGAGAGAGAGAGAGAGAGAGAGAGAGAGAGAGAGAGAGAGAGAGAGAGAGAGAGAGAGAGAGAGAGAGAGAGAGAGAGAGAGAGAGAGAGAGAGAGAGAGAGAGAGAGGGAGGGAGGGAGAGGGAGAGAGAGAGACACGGGGACCCAAGCTCTGATGGAGCAAAGGTATTTTATTCAACATTGTGTGGGTATTTATACTGTCTTACAAGGTAGCTATTTTCAGCAGAGATAAAAATCAAAAGTCCAGATTTACAAATCATCATAAGGCAATACATATCAAAGAGAGAGAGGGTTGTAAATAATCACTTTTACCATATAGTTCATAAAAAGAAAGAGGGTTGTAAATAGTTACTTATCACCGTTTGGAAAAACTAATGAAGGAAATGCATTCATTCCTAAACCCCTGGGAGTAGTTTGCTACTCCACTTAATTCATGAATATTCAGGAATTAATAAGGGACAGAGGATTCATGACAGATCCAAAACAGCACACAGGAAACCTCCTGTTAAATGCTTCCTGACAATCTATTAAATTAATATGTTGCTGCACCACACCAGGCTTCCCTGTCCTCCACTATCTAGCAGAATTTATTCATGTCCTTTGAGTCAGAAATGCTGTCTAGCCATCTCATCCTCTGCCACCCCCTTCTCCTTCTGCCTTCAATCTTTCCCAGCATCAGAGTCTTTTTCAATGAATCCGCTCTTCACATCAGGTGGCCAAAATATTGGAGCTTCAGCTTCAGTATCAGTCCTTCCAATGAATATTCAGGGTTGATTTCCTTTAAGATTGATTGGTTTGATCTCCTTGCAGTCCAAAGAGCTCTCAAGAGTCTTCTCTAGCACCACGATTTGAAAGTATTCATTCAAATGTATGTTTCTAGGAATCTATTAATTATTTTCTTATGTTGTCCAATTTGTTGTAATATAATTTGTTTATAGTAGTTTCCTACGATTTCTTGTATTTCTGTGGTAATGTCTCTTTTTTTCACTTACAATTTTATTTACTTGAATCCTCTTTTTCTTGTTTAATAGATTTGTCAATTTTGTTTACCTATTCAAAGAACCTGGTTTCTTATCGTCTTCTACTGTTTTCCTATTCTCTATTTTATTTATTTTTGCATGATCTTTATTATTTCCTTACTTCCACTAACTTTGAACTTAATTTGTTCTTGTTTTTCTAGTTCTTTGAGGTATAATGTTAGGATGTTCAATAAGGTCTTTCTTTTCTTTCTTTCTTTTTTATTTTAAATTTAGGCATTTATAGCCATAACCTTTCCTCATTAAACTGTTTTTTGTTGCATTCCCAAGTAATGATGTGTTATGTTTTTATTTTATTTTGCCTAAAGATTTTTTTTTGACTTCCCTTTTGTTTTCTTCTTTGCTCCATTGGTCATAAGTGTGTTGTTTAATTTTCATGTATTTGTAAAATTTCAGCTTTCCCCCTGTGATTGATTTCTAGTTTCCTATCATTACAGCAGGCAAGAAAAAACTTGGTATAATTTATTTCTCTTAAAATTTGTTGAGAACTTGTATTGTGGCCTAACATATTATCTAGCTTAGAAAATGTTCCATGTGTGCTTGAAAATGGTGGGTATTCTTTTGCTGTTGGATGGAATGTTCTATATATGTCTGTCAGGTCTATTAGGTCTAAATCTTGTTCCAGTTTGCTCTTTCTTTATTGATTCTCTGCATGGTCTATTCATTATAGACCCTGGGTAGTTAAGTTCCCAAATATTATTGCATTGGTGCTTATTTCTCCTTTTGTTCTGTCTATATTTGGTTTATGTATTTATGCTGGGTACATAAATATTTATAATTGTTATATCTTCTTGGTAACTTGATGCAGAAGGCAATGGCACCCCAGTCCAGTACTCTCACCTGGAAAATCCCATGGACAGAGGAGCCTGGTAGGCTACAGTCCATGGGGTGGAGAAGAGTCGGACACGACTGAGCGACTTCACTTTCACTTTTCACTTTCATGCATTGGAGAAGGAAATGGCAACCCACTCCAGTGTTCTTGCCTGGAAAATCCCAGGGATGGGGGAGCCTGGTGGGCTGCCATCTATAGGGTTGCACAGAGTTGGACACGACTGAAGCGACTTAGCAGTAGCAGTAGCAGCAACAGATTATACAATGACCTTCTTTGTCTCTCAGTTCATCCCACCCTTTCTGTCCCCCACTGTGTCCAAAAGTTATAGCTTTTGACTTAAAGCCTATTTTGTCTGCTATAAATATAGCTTCTTTCTTTTGGTTTCATTTACTCAGAATTTGTTTTTTCACCCCTTTATTTTGTTCTGTGTGTATCTTTATAGTTGATGTGTCTCTCTTCTGAGCAGCGTATAGTTAAGCCTTGTTTTATTATCCATTCAGCCACTTGATTGAAGAATGGAATTTAAATTTATATAATTACAGATGTGTAAGAACTTACAAATGCCATCCCTTGTGGCTCATGGACAGACATCCTGATGGATTCTGTGATGCAGTTAGTAACATTTATGTCCCTTTGGTCCCCTCTGAGAGTCCTTTCTGACACTTTCTGAGTTGCTCCCCACCACTGTCATACCACACATTTAAATATTCCCCTTCAGTCTATCCAACATCTGAGTTTTTGCTCCAATAGTGTGTTGAAAACTCTCTGTTGGACTCCTGGATTTCCACAAGGCTCTCTTGTTCTTTGGTGATTGTCTAAGTTGGTGGTCTTAAAGGAAAGACAGAAGAAAATTCTTATTCTGCTATGATGATAATATCACTCTGGTCCAGTTTCTTTCTGCATGAATTTTTACTTTCTAGTTCTTTTTGCTACAGTCTGTGAGTTCATTTATCCAAAAGGTACAAATGCAGAACTGTGAGGTGAACGAACTGAGAGCATGTGATAGATAGTGAAGAAAGTCAGAAAGAGAAAAACAAATATCTTATATTAACACATATATATAATCTAGAAAAATGGCATTGATGAACTTATATGCAGGGTAGGAATGGAGACACAGATGTAAAGAACAAGGTTTTGTCTCCTGATTCAATATGGACTTTAAGCCCATAAAAATTATTTAGTGTAATATTTTCTCCTCCACTCCTCCCCAGGGGAACAGTAATGTAATTTACATGTTTAACACTCTGTTTTCACTTCCTTTTTAAAATCTATAATACAGGAATTTCCCTTCTTACCTGTTTGGCTATGCATTTTAAAAATTAGGTAAAATTTTTCCATCCCTGAGTGAATGAATGAATGCTTTTTCTGACTGGGGATTATACCTATGTGAACTGGGAAACAGTTGCTAGGAGAGCATGTTAGAAGAGTGAGCAAAAACCTCCAAAGGGAAATCGAGACTGAAAGCCAGGATATAATTTGGATCTTAGTGCTTATTTATTTTTTCTGTCACAAACTGATGTTTAGCTGCCAGGAAGATACCTAAAGAAAGCTGCTGTAGGTGATGCTATTAAGGGATGGGATAGTCAATGACCCATGGCTCACAGTTCTCAGTAATTGTCCTTCCCACATGGAAAGTCATAATCCATTCATCTCCTGTAAAATCCATGAGCACACAATTAAAATAGAAAGCAGAAAACTTCAGATTGAATTGTCTGATTCTTGGGGGCCCCTCTGCACCTGCCATCCCCAGGGAGTCTAGGCCACTTACCAGGTGGTGTTTTTACACATGGAGGAAGGGCAGCTCCCTGTTGTAGATGCTACTCAGATATCTGTCAAGAGCCTCAGTAAGTCATCCTGTGCCTCTGTCTCCCCTCAGACTCCAAGATTAGGCTTATCTCTATTCCCCACCATAAAAATGGCAATGCCTTCTGTAGAAGGGGTTTATAGCAACTTTTACCAATACGGAGGAAACTGGTACTCTTTGTAAAGATGAAAAATTTGAGCTCTGTAAAACTTCAGTCTCTTAAAACAATCATTATCTGAAGCCAAAACTTACTTCTGCCCTTCTCTAATTGAGCAAATATGGGGATAACTCTTTTAGAAGCTGGATCTCTGGAGCATCCTTTTTTTTTTTTTTTCTTTTAAGTATTTGGTTGTGCTAAGTCTTAGTTGTGGTACACAGGATCTTTAGTTGTAGCATGTAGGGTCTAGTTCCCTGACCAGGGATTTGAATCCAGGCCCTCTACATTGGGAGTGCTGAGTCTTACCCACCAGACCATCAGTGGGAAAATCCCTGGAGTATCTCCATCTTTACCTCTGCCAAGGAGGTAAGGGAGAACAACTTTGAGGCATTCTTAGTCTGAAATCTGTCATACTAATTAGCCTATATAGGACTCCAGTAGATTTCTTGAAATTAATTAATTGAATTGTAGAGAATCTGCTGGGCAGAGGGGTCTGTTTCTGTCTAAATAACATCTGTCTGTATAGACAACATCCCTATTTCCACTAGCCAATTCTTTTCCAGAAAGTCTCCAACAAACATTACCTCTGTGCATGCATGCGAAGCAGCTTCAGTCATGTCCGACTCTTTGCGATCTTATGGACTATAGCGTGCCAGGCTCCTCTGTCCATGGGATTCTCCAGGCAAGAATACTGGAGTGGGTTGCCATTTCCTTACCATTTCCATACCTATCAAGAGAGACATATCATGTTGTTCAAAATAATTATCAGTTAGTTCAGTTCAGTCGCTCAGTCGTGTCCAACTCTTTGTGACCCCATGAATTGCAGCACGCCAGGCCTCCCTGTCCATCACCAACCCCCGGAGTTCGCTCAGATTCACATCCATCGAGTCAGTGATGCCATCCAGCCATCTCATCCTCTGTCGTCCCCTTCTTCTCCTGCCCCTAATCCCTCCCAGCATCAGAATCTTTTCCAATGAGTCAACTCTTCACATGCGGTGGCCAAAGTACTGGAGTTTCAGCTGTAGCATCATTCCTTCCAAAGAAATCCCAGGGCTGATCTCCTTCAGAATGGACTGGTTGGATCTCCTTGCAGTCCAAGGGACTCTTAGGAGTCTTCTCCAAAACCACAGTTCAGAAGCATCAATTCTTCGGGGCTCAGCCTTCTTCAGTCCAACTCTCACATCTATACATGACTACTGGAAAAACCATAGCCTTGACCAGATGGACCTTAGTCAGCAAAGTAGTGTCTCTGCTTTTGAATATGCTATCTAGGTTGGTCATAACTTTTCTTCCAAGGAGTAAGCGTCTTTTAATTTCATGGCTGCAGTCACCATCTGCAGTGATTCTGGAGCCCCAAAAAATAAAGTCTGACACTGTTTCCACTGTTTCCCCATCTATTTCCCATGAAGTGATGGGACCGGATGCCATGATCTTCATTTTCTGAATGTTGAGCTTTAAGCCAACTTTTTCACTCTCCTCTTTCACTTTCATCAAGAGGCTTTTTACTTCCTCTTCACTTTCTCCCATAAGGGTGGTGTCATCTGCATATCTGAGGTTATTGATATTTCTCCTGGCAATCTTGATTCCAGCTTCTGCTTCCTCTAGCCCAGCGCTTCTCATGATGAACTCTGCATATAAGTTAAATAAGCAGGGTGACAATATACAGCCTTGACATACTCCTTTTCTTATTTGGAACCAGTCTGTTGTTCCATGTCCAGTTCTAACTGTTGCTTCCTGGCCTGCATACAGATTTCTCAAGAGGCAGGTCAGGTGGTCTGGTATTCTCATCTCTTTCAGAATTTTCCACAGTTTCTTGTGATCCACACAGTCAAAGATTTTGGCATAGTCAATAAAGCAGAAATAGATGTTTTTCTGGAACTCTCTTGCTTTTTCTATGATCCAGTGGATGTTGGCAATTTGAACTCTGGTTCCTCTGCCTTTTCTAAAACCAGCTTGAAATAATTATAGTAACTATTAAAATTACTACCACAACTACTAGCACACAATGATGACCTTGCCAATGACTACTTCTATACCCATGTGTACTGCATATATATATATTATATATATAATGACATTTAATCTGTCAGAGTGACCTTGGAACCCCACATTCAACCAGATACATCCAGAGATCTCTGAAGTTTACCAGCCTAGAGAAGTTTACCTTTTCTATCCTAACTATCCTAGTAGTCAACTTCCTCAAATAGGAGATGCTATGTTTTTCCCTTCTTAGCTGCACTTCATGACAGCACTCTTGGTTTCAATTCTGACATACTGGTTTGGCACTGTACTTTGTGTCCTATTCAAGATATTGAAGAGAATTTGCAGAGATTACTTTTGCTCTGCATCTGAGAAAATATCTTTCTGTACATTACCTCCTGTGGAATCTCCAAGTCAAGCATCTACGTGGTTGCACCAAGAAACTTTTCTATCTATGCATAAATCTGCTTTCCTCTGCTACCTGTGACTCCATCTTGCTTGTGGCTAATTATCTCTGCACAAGGGGTTTTTTAAAATCTCTCACTTTGGTTCGGAGAAGGCAATGGCAACCCACTCCAGTACTCTTGCTTGTAGAATCCCAGGGACGGGGGAGCCTGGTGGGCTGCAGTCTGTGGGGTCACACAGAGTCGGACATGACTGAAGAGACTTAGCAGCAGCAGCAGTAGCAGCAGCAGCAGCAGCAGCAGCTCACTTTGGTTAACCTTCCCCCTCTCCCCCCCACACAATTTCACTTTTGCTGTTACAGTCTTAAACATTAAGTTACCCTTTCTTCCACTGTACTAGTAGCTTCCTAATCTGGCTGCAGTCCCTAGTTTGCTTCCAATTTTCGGTGTGCTTTCAGTGTGTGTCTTTCCACAGGCAAACGCCTGCCATCTGTCAGACACAAAACAGCATCCAGGAACTTCCTTGATGGCCCAGTGACTAAGTCTCCACACTCCCTATGCAGGGGGCCTAGGTTTGGTCCTTAGTTGGGGAATTAAATCCCACATGCTGCAACTAAGAGTTCACAAGCCACAACTAAAATATTCTGCATGGTGCAACTAAGATCTGATGCAGCCACATAAATAAATACTTATTTTAAAAAATCAGCACCCAGATGGAGCATGTCAATCATCTCAGAGGACTTGTTGCCACTATTGTGGCCCATCCACCTCACTATGACAATGATTGTCTCTAACAACTCAGTATTTCTCCTTCATACAAATACTCACCTACATACTCACCTTCATACAAACCGTGAATTTTATCCCACACCATTTGTGGTAGTACCTTAGGAAATATTAATTTCCAACCAAACAGGCTACATTTCTGTATAGGACATATTGGAATTAATGAAAGGTTGTGAATATTTTGAAAAACTTCCTCAAATGTTGATGAAAACTTATACCTACCACTAACTCCTCCACCATCTTTTACTTTCTCCTCTCTCTACTCTCCTCTAATTTGCTTCCACCCATCAAAATTCTATGACTTTCTTGCTGACCAAGAAGAGGAGGAATTATAGGCCAACTAGGAATACTCCTAGCAGGTAAGGACTTGATGATCGGTTCTGGTCTCAGGGAAAGAAAACTTACCCTGTTCAAAACACTTAAACCATTTATGCAGATAGTTAAAGTAGCATTGGATGGCTTCTCTGATAGCTCACTTGGTAAAGAATCCACCTGCAATGCAGGAGACTCAGATTTGATTCCTGGGTTAGGAAGATCCGCTGGAGAAGGGATAGGCTTCCCACTCCAGAATTCTTGGGCTTCCTTAGTGGCTCAGCTGGTAAAGAATCCGCCTGCAATTTGGGAGATCTGGGTTTGATCCCTGGGTTGGGAAGATCCCCTGGAGAAGGGAAAGGTTACCCACTCCAGTATTCTGGCCTAAAGAATTCCATGGACTCTGTGGTCCATGGGGTCGCAAAGAGTCGGATACGACTGAGCAACTTTCACTTTCCCCTTAGCAATATATCACAAACATCTTTTATTCCTATAAAATATTCTTCTGAAGAGTCATTTTAATGGCAGCTTGGTAGTCTGTGTATAATTTATTTTCAAACTGCCTTTGTTGGGTGTTTTTAGCATTTTCTTTTTACATGATTATAATGGTTCATAACATCACCTATATACACCAGCATTTCCCAAAATAAAACTACATTTATAGCGAATGATATTAAGTGTTCACCTGAACAGATAACATTGAGTCTATGATTATTATCTAATTATCAGTCAGTCTCCAGGTTACAAACATCTATGATTTTGTGATTTAAAGTTTCATGTTGCATAAGGTCCAAAAACACAACTTGCATCTGCCTGGACACCCTAGCAGTCTGTTCTATATAACATTTATGAGGACTACATATTATCAGGATGAGAATGACAGTAGGCTTTAATATGATGCATGCTTTGTAGGGTATAGCCATATTAAGACCAGTCTGTGGTACAAAAAGCAGTATGGTTTAGAAATAGGGAAGGGGACAATGTTTGCAATGATATAGAGCAAGTGCTTTGAATCTTAGTGAAAATCTCATTCTACAAACTTAGAAAAATCTCACCTAAGACTTAGGAAAATCTCACCTAAAAAACCTGAGCCATTTTAACAATGGCCCTTCTATCTTAAGGGAAGATTAGAGACAATACTTCATAGTAAGACATCAAAGTGTTTAAAAGGCAGGCTATGGAACTGAACTGTCTGGGTTTGACTCCAAGTTGTTACTACTAGAAATTGACCATGTTGATCTTGATGGCTTTTTTTTCTGGTTTGCCTCAGTTACTTCAATTGCATGAAAGGTAGAGCTCGGATTTTACAAGTTTACTGAGTATTAAAAATAACTTTGTGAACATAAAGCTCTTTGAATCTATTCAGCTTATTAATAACCATATATAAGTGTAAGCTATCATCAGCATTAAGATGTGGAATTTCTCTGCCATTGAGAGGATCATCTTTAATTTTCTTGGCATCTACAGAAAAGAAGATAGTGGTGAGACATTGAAGAGCTCTTCTACTTCCTTTTTTGCTAAGTGTGCAAAACTTACTTTGAAAAGTAGTTTCATTTCCTGATCATGGAATTCAGCAGGTGGTTGTGAGAACATCTCAACTAGCTGAACCAGGCCTTCACACTGTTATAGTCATTGCTGATAATCTTTGGTGAGCTAACATGAATTTAGAACTGATGTGGAAGCAGGATGAGATCTCCAGCTCCTGAAAGATCTAAGGATTTCTCAGAGCCCAGGGACCAATAGAAATGCTTGGGTCACTGCTTCCAGCTTAGATTTCAAAGGCAGATGCAAAACAGTGGCCCTGGGAAAATCCTGTTGCAATACATCCTAATTCTAAATGCTCAGGGCAGGCCCCTTTACCATTTCTTGACCATGAATGGAGTGAATGAATGAATCTGTTTTATCTTAGATCTCAGAGAGTAATATGTTCTCATAAATAAAATTTTCATAATTTCAAAATTTCATAATGCTTAATACTTCTCCTTGAAAAGTATTTAGATAGTTATCAACAAGATTTTGGCTTAAAAGATGTATTGGGACCTGTAGCTAATGTTCCTTTGCTTAAGTGTGGGCAATGGGGGAGAAGAGGGCTGCTGCTGAGAAGCAAGATTCCTTTTTTCTGCATTCAGTAGGCACTAAATTCGGTGAGTCCCTTACATATGAACCTTCAAGCTGTAAACTTTCAAAGGTGTGAATGTGTTAGGGGAAGCATACTGATTGAAACCGCCCACCCTGGCCAGGCACCATAGTAACCATTTGCATGAGTTGTTTTATGACAAGAGATCCTAATAAGGAATATGGAACGAATAAGCCACCACCAACCGGAAGAGTTCGGGAAAGGTTGAAAGGAGACACCACGTGTCCGTCCACTTCCCAGAATCCCTCTCGCTAGCGTGCATCTTGGCTGAGCGATGCGTGTGCCACCAGGAAAGACTGAATTAGAATGATTGGCCAAAGACTACCCGGAAAATAATCCCATCACCATAAAACCTGAGACTGCGAGCCACGTGGCAGAGCAGTTCTCCTGGGTTCCCTTACCCTACTGCTCTCCACCTGGGTGCCCTTCCCAATAAAATCTCTTGCTTTGTCAGCACGTGTCTCCTCGGACAATTCTTTTCTGAGTGTTAGACAAGAGCTCAGTGTCGGGCCCTGGAAGGGGTCCCCTTTCCTGCAACAAATGTGCTTGCCCTCCATCTCCTATTGCTGATAATTCTTCAGAATGACCATGTGTCTATCATTGCTTCTTTGACTCTCTATCAGGAGTCAGCAAACTTTCTCTGTAAAAGGCCAGAGAGTAAATAGTTTAGGCTTTTCAGGTCTCTGTTGTAACTTTGTAAACTCTGTCATTATAGCAGAAAAGCCACTATGGACCATCTGTAAATGAACAGGCACAACTTTGTCTCAATTACACTTGATTTACCAGAACATGCAGCTGATCAGCTCACAAGGCACTGTCTGCTAGTTTTGACTCTAGGCCATTATGCAATTCTGAATTTATTCATATGTGTGATTCTTTTCTAACATTGCATGAATAAAGATAATTTCATCTTACTGCTTGATTTAGAACTGTGCTAAACAAAAGAGGTAAATGAAGACAATGTTTTATTCTATACACAGAAAATCCACACGAGCCTAGACTAAATCTGAGGAGCTGGAGAATTGTTCCCTTGCTTATCCAATGATAACCACCAAGTGGGAGGGTCTTTGCGGGCTGTAAAGAATTGTACTGGGATAAACAGATCCCTGTCTCACCTTTAACTGTGAGACATGAATGAAACAGGAATGTATAGGGACACTTACAGGAGTTTTAGCTTTCAGCTTCCTCAGGAGCAAGACTCATCTCTTGCATTCACTGTATCCTTTGAATAATTCTTAGTGACTGACTCAAAGTTTCAGTTAGTCAACTATACCCCAAGCCTGTGAAGTTGCTCATTATGAGCCCTTTCAATAGCATTTCAAACCATGACTTAGAATATTTCCTTCCTATCTTGGAAAGCATTATCCCTGGGAATTTTTTCCAGCTTCTAGGTGAAGACTCTAGTAATGGTTTAAAGACCGGCTTCATTGTAAGTCTCAGGGCCAAGTCCCCATGGGATCTAGTCTCCATTTATAAAGGAGAGCAAAATTCTTGAATTAACCTATTGTTACTGCAATGCACCTTTTCTGCTCTTCTAATTTTATTGAACAACAGATTGTCCCTCAATATTCAACAAGTAAGTCTAGTTTTCCACCTGTATTAGTCAGTAACAAACCTCACGTTTTTCTCAAAAATTAAAATTCTAGATTCCATAAGTTTCTTGTGGCATTTGGCTCTGGATTTACAGTGATACTTCAGGAAGTATGACATCTCTTTTATGACTGACCTTTCCTTCCTTACACTAAACATCCAAATTCTGGTAATCATGGTGTAATTGGACAGTGGTAGGGAGAATATTTTCATTTGAGATATAGCTTAGTTCCTCACCTTGGGATCAAAATCCTCAACTATAATCCTAAAATATAATGCAGATCTGACAAACACAAAACATAGTTTGGTACCATAAATAAGTGAAGACATAAGGTGGAAATTAGATAATCCATGACCAATCTAAAAAGAGCAGCCCTCGGGGAGGATGTTTGTATTTGGTAATGAAATTTTTTTTTTTTCACAATTATCAGTCATGTAAGAACTAAACCTTGGATTTAAACTCATATCTTCCTCATTATAGAGTCAATGAATGGACAAAAAAATTTTGGAAGCATTTAAGAAGAAAGTTCTGAGAATTGAAATTACTGGATCTTATTCTAGTAACAAGCTTATTCTGCAGTTATCCAGGCCACTTTGTGGTTTCACCTAGCTAGTTAAGAAGAAGGAACAGAATATGAATTTATAATATAGCATAGAGCCTTAAAAGATGGGAAGAAAGCATGAGCTATGGGAAAGCAAATGCCCACTATGGACAATGGTCCCCTGTGTGATGTCACCAATGGAGAAAGCTAAGAAGTAGGAGCTTTAGCAGAATACTTTTTATCCATATAAAAAGTTATTCCCTGCAATGGACTGACTGTTTTAGTCAGTTACCCATTCATGTGTTAAAACCATCTTCCCAAAGTGATAGTATTTGGAGGTAGGATTTTTGTGAGGTAAGGATAGAGTCTTCATGAATGTGATTAGTGCCCTTATAAGAAGAGGTCAAAACTGGTTAGTTTTCTTCCTGCTGTATGAGAAAACAAGTCAGCAGTCTGCAACTTGGAAAAGGGGCCTCAGCAGAACTAGACCATGCTGGCACCAAGATAGGGCTTTCAGGCTCTAAAACTGTGAGAAATATTTGTGTTACTGATAGCCCCCCCCCCCCCCCGGTTTATGATGGGGACTTCCCTGATATGAAGTTAAGGCTATTTAATATGGCAACTTGGTGGCTCAGACAGTAAAGAATCTGCCTGCAATGCAGGAGACCTGGGTTCGAACCATGGGTTGGGAAGATTCCCTGGAGAAGGGAATGGCAAACCACTCCAGTATTATTGTTTATGATATTTTGTTAAGTTCTAAGTGAAGTCGCTCAGGCGTGTCTGACTCTTTGCGACCCCATGGACTGTAGCCTACCAGTATCCTCTGTCTATGCAATTTTCCAGGCAAGAATACTGGAGCGGGTTGCCATTTCCTTCTCCGGGAGATCTTCCCAACCCAGGGATTGAACCCGGGTCTCCTGCATTGTAGGCAGATGCTTTACCATCTGAGCCACCAGGGAAGTCAGCCCAAATTGACTAAGATATTGCCTCTGGAAAAATAAGATGCACGTCTGTCTGCCTAATGGGTTGCAACTACCACTTTGTCTAAAGGTGAAGAGATTCTCCCCAGTACCATCTCAATGCCTAAGAGTAAGGGAGCAGGTTAGACATTAGATTCTCTGCAGAAATGAGAAGTCCAGTTCCCACCTCTCCCCTCTCTTTCAGACTGTCTCACCTTCTTGGCTCCTTCTTCTGTCTTTGAATGAAACAGTGTGATTCTGGTACTCCAGAGAGAAAAGGCCTGGAAAACAAAGACTGCAACTTATAACAAAACTGGAAAAGAGTTTTGATTTCCACAAACTAAAGAAGAGAGGTGTTTTGTGAATAACTCACAAGAGTTATCTTGTGGAAGGAGTTATTTTTCACAAATGAAGTCTTAAACTTTCCTGTCCAAAATTGGCAGTTGTGAGTGACAGTGGCAAATATTACTGCACTGTTACTGGGAGAAAATTATAAAGAAATAAATAGTAAAAAATAGTAAGGGGACTTCCCTGGCAGTCCAGTGGTTAAGAGTCTGAGTTCCCAATTCAGGGGGTCCAGGTTCGATTCCTGATCAGGGTACTAGATGCCACAAACCTCAACTAAGAGTTCACATGCTGTAACAAAGGTTGAAGATCTCGTTGCATGCCACAACTCAGACCTGGCACAACCAAAATAATAATAATAATAATAACAAAGATTACTGTCTTTGGTAAAATCATCACTCCTGTGGAAGCTGGGCTGGACAGGAGACAGTGGTAGCAGAGCAGGTGAGAGCCTCCTAGTGGAAACCTAACCATACATCAAATACGAATTGAAGTCCTTGTGGTGTGACCGTACAAGGGAGACATGGTAGATGATATATGTCTTGTTATGAATGTCCTCTTTGCTGGGTTTGCTTTTCACTAGGTCCTTTCCAGCAGGAACTGTAAGTCACGCTGTTTTGAAAACCATTGTGATCCCTCTTTTCAGAGCTGTTTCCATGTCTTAGGCTGACATTTAGCTCCTCTGGGCCCACTGACAGGTGCCCAGTGACCCTGACCTCTCTTGAGAGACCTAGTCCTTTTTGAAGAGCCCAGATGCCCAACTCCAATTTGCTTCTTAAGAGCCAGCAGGACCCTGGGGTCAGACTAGAGCAGCTCCTCAGAGCTCCAGATATCCAACATACAGAATGAAGACTCAGGATCTTACTGGTGGCAGGGAGAGACAGTGATTCACAGTGTCAGAAATCGAAGCCTCCAATCCTAAATTCATGAGCAGAATAAGTATTAGTGGAGCTGAGCATGGGGGATAATGTGAACACTGTAGCTTCAGCATGGATTGCTAGTCTTCTGTTTCTTTGTGCAATTCCTGTCCTTGTGGAAAGTAGGAGTTGGACTAGAGACATTCTGCAAATTTCTGTTGGCATTTCATAAGAATAATGAATGCACTAAGCTCCTTATAATCTTTCTCTTTTTCATGAAAGTAATATCATCAATCAAATCTTCATTGATCACTCATTGTGTGCCCTGGCATTTAGCAGTGGGCTGGGGACTTTAATTGTGATTCATACAGTCAGGTCAGGAAGCAACAGTTCGAACTGGATGTGGAACAACAGACTGGTTCCAAATAGGAAAAAGAGTACGTCAAGGCTGTATACTGTCACCCTGTTTATTTAACTTATATGCAGAGTACATCATGAGAAACGCTGGGCTAGATGAAGCACAAGCTGGAATCAAGATTGCCGGGAGAAATATCAATAACCTCAGATATGCAGATGACACCACCCTTATGGCAGAAAGTGAAGAGGAACTCAAAAGCCTCTTGATGAAAGTGAAAGAGGAGAGTGGAAAAGTTGGCTTAAAGCTCTACATTCAGAAAACGAAGATCATGGCATCCCTTCCCATCACTTCATGGGAACTAGATGGAAACATGGTCAGACTTTATTTTTTTGGCTCCAAAATCACTGCAGATGGTGATTGCAGCCATGAAATTAAAAGACGCTTACTCCTTGGTAGAAAAGTTATGACCAACCTAGATAGCATACTCAAAAGCAGAGACATTACTTTGCCGACTAAGGTCTATCTAGTCAAGGCTGTGGTTTTTCCTGTGGTCATGTATGGATGTGAGAGTTGGACTGTGAAGAAGGCTGAGCGCCGAAGAACTGATGTGTTTGAACTGCGGTGTTGGAGAAGACTCTTGAGAGTCCCTTGGACTGCCAGGAGATCCAACCAGTCCATTCTGAAGGAGATCAACCCTGGGATTTCTTTGGAAGGAATGATGCTAAAGCTGAAACTCCAATACTTTGGCCACCTCATGAGAAGAGTTGACTCATTGGAAAAGACTCTGATGCTGGGAGGGGTTGGGGGCAGGAGGAGAAGAGGACGACAGAGGATGAGATGGCTGGATGGGATCACTGACTCGACAGACATGAGTTTGGGCGAACCCCGGGAGTTGGTGATGGACAGGGAGGCCTGGAGTGCTGCGATTCATGGGGTCGAAAAGAGTCGGACAAGACTGAGCAACTGAACTGAACTGAACTGGGGACTTTAAAAGGCAAGGCTCCTACTCTCCAAATGGCTCCATGTGCTGAACTGCAACACATATTTAGCTAAATGAAGCATTAGAGCAAGGAGAAATCAAAGTGAACAGGAGTGGTCAGAGGAGGGGTGACGATTTGTGTTGTCCCTTAGAACTGGGAATAATAGAGGAAGTGTTATTATTATTATTAGGAACAGTGTCTTTTTCAAGGTAGAATTGAGGCTACCAGTGACCCTCTTCATTCTATGTGAAAAGTGTGTCTGCACAGTGACTCATCTAAAAAAATGTTTCTTCTCTCATGGAGTGGATTCATCACAGTTATTTAATAATTGCACCCCAAGAAATTAGCTAAGTCTCAGTCAGGTCATGCAAGCATCAGTATCCACATACTTCAAGGATAATTACCATGGATTCCATACCATTGTGTACTTATTATATGTTACATAGACAATACCCATATTATGTCTTCTTGCATTAGAGAGTGAAATAAGTCAACCTTCTGGTTCCAGAGTTTTTCATAGTCAAGGTTCTCACATGTCATCTTCTATTCAGATAAAAGTCCCAATCTGTGATGTAAGCTAAGATACTCAGGTCCCTAAAGGACAAGAGATTAGAGGAGGAGATCTCATTCTGTTCTGCTCAGGGGCTGAAGGTATAGGAAACATCACATTTTCCTAGCCCTGAGGGGCCACTGGAACCCATTTTGGACAGGAGCCCAGCATTCTCCGTCAGCAGACCTGGAGATCCCAGCTGTGAAGGGCCACCATGCTGGCCAGTATGACTCTGGAGCTGACAATGGCCACAGTCCCATCCAGAGCAAGGTGATGAATATCCCTGTGAGAAGGAAGTTTCACGCTCATTCATCTCAGACAGAAATCCCCAAACCAACAGCCAGAAGTCATGAGGAAATCCCAGGGGATCCCAGCAATCAGTGCTGTGGAGAACCAACAACAATTTGAGGATGGGTTTCCTTTACAGGTTAAACTGCTGACATCTTTCTTCTTTTTTTTTTCATGGAAGAAAACACAAAGGGGGCTGACTTGGCATTAGAAACAAATAAGATGAGAAGGACAAATGATCATGTCTCTAGAAAATACCCAGAATTATATTTCCCCAAATTTATAAAGATACTGTTGGGGAAACAACCTCTGATAACGCTAGTGGGGATGAGGGAGTGGAAGGAATACACAATGACCAAGAGCCAGGTTCTTTGCTGAGATCCTGGTATGGGAATTTGTGAGTCTAATGGGCATCACCAGTCCTGAGAGCCCCACTTTGAGTCTGTTAATTCCAGCGTCTTGTCCTGTCCTCACCCTCAGGTTTCCCAGGACCCAGACTGTCCTGGGGGATGTGGTGGAACTTTGCTGAAAGGTTTGAAGCTGCTCCCACATCCTCCCAGTCCTGTACTGGCTTTATCATGAGGGCATCAATCTGGGGAACAACTTAGCGTCCTCTGGAGGAGGAGCATTTCTCAACCTCTCCCTGACCACCAAACATTCTGGAAACTACTATAAGGCCGACGGAAGCCTGGGGGTCCAGCTCAGTGAACTGGTGCCACTCTTTGTGTCAGGTGGGTTGACGGTCCCTGGATACAGAAAACGAAAGTGAAAATCGCTCAGTCGTGTCTGACTCTTTGCGACCCCACGGACTATACAGTCAATGGAATTCTCCAGGCCAGAATTCTGGAGTGGGTAGCCTTTCCTTTCTCCAGGGGACCTTCCCAACCCAGGGATGGAACCCAGGTCTCCCACATTGCAGGCAGATTCTTTATCAGCTGAGCCACAAGGGAAGCCCAAGAATACTGGAGTGGATAGCCTACTCTTCTCCAGTGGATCCTCCCAACCCAGGAATCGAACCAGGGTCTCCTGCATTGCAAGTGGATTCTTTACCAACTGAGCTATCAGGGAATCCCCAGATACAGGGATAGTATTATAATCAATGACTTTTTATTGGTAACACATGGGAATTTAAGAAAAGAGGTGGAAGTATCTAGGTGATGTTGGCCAAGTGGGAGGAGTAGGAGAAAATGAGCTCATTCCAAGTTTGACTGCTTTTGTTCTCTCTGCACTAACCTGAAAAGTACACACGATATTTAGATAAAATTACATGAATTTATATTTACCGTTCCTGCATAGTATCGGTAAGGATTCCAGGGCCCATTACTGATATAGATTGGATTTGGAAAAAAAAGAGAGAAAAGAAAAAAGAAAACCTTCAAAAATTTGCTCAATTATTTTTATGGTTTACAATTTTCTAAGGTTCCATGCAGTGGGCAATGTTGCTCTATTACTAATTTTGCAATATGTCATTTTCCCCTGCATGTAGTCACTTGAGACTAAAATCATTAACACATTCTTCCATGCTTGACTTTTAAATAAAAAGTCCAATTATTAAATGTAATTTAACAATTTCAATAGACAAAATTAGTTTATACTCAATGGAGTAGGATATAATAAGGAGTTATATTTAAATAAATTAAAACAACAGTACAATATTTTCTCTTTTACTTATCCATTTCTTTTCAGTTACCCTTCTCATTACAAAAACAGAGACCCCTTTATGAATCCATGAATTTATTTTACAGATCATAAGTGGCCATCTACACCTACATGTCTGGTGGTTGATACTGGGTATGGGTTGGGGCCTCAACCAGAACAGTCAATTAGAGAGTGAATGTAAATGTGATCTGGATTCTCCAGAAGTGTGGTGGCCTCAGGGTAGGCCTTTTTACATATTGGCTTCAGTTCAGTTCAGTTCAGTTCAGTCGCTTAGTCGTGTCAGACTCTTTGCAACCCCATGAATTGCAGCACGCCAGGCCTCCCTGTCCATCACCAGCTCCTGGAGTTCACTCAGACTCACGTCCATTAAGTCAGAGATGCCATCCAGCCATCTCATCCTCTGTCATCCCCTTCTCCTCCTGCCCCCAATCCCTCCCAGCATCAGAGTCTTTTCCAATGAGTCAACTCTTCACATGAGGTGGCCAAAGTACTGGAGCCTCAGCTTTAGCATCATTCCTTCTAAAGAAATCCCAGGGCTGATCTCCTTCAGAATGGACTGGTTGGATCTCCTTACAGTCCAAAGGACTCTCAAGAGTCTTCTCCAACACCACAGTTCAGAAGCATCAATTCTTCAGCGTGCAGTCTTCTTCACAGTCCAACTCTCACATCCATACATGGCCACAGGAAAAACCATAGCTGGCAAAGTAATGTCTCTGTTTTGAATATGCGATCTAGGTTGGTGATAACTTTTCTACCAAGGAGTAAGCGTCTTTTAATTTCATGGCTGCAGTCACCATCTACAGTGATTTTGGAGCCCCCCAAAATAAAGTCTGACAATGATTCCACTATTTCCCCATCTATTTCCCATGAAGTGATGGGACCAGATGCCATGATCTTAGTTTTCTGAATGTAGAGCTTTAAGCCAACTTTTTCACTCTCCTCTTTCACTTTCATCAACAGGCTTTCGAGTTCCTCTTCACTTTCTGCCATAAAGGTGGTGTCATCTGCATATCTGAGGTTATTGATATTTTTTCCGGCAATCTTGATTCCAGCTTGTGCTTCCTCCAGTCCAGCGTTTCTCATGATGTACTCTGCATATAAGTTAAATAAGCAGGGTGACAATATACAGCCTTGACATACTCCTTTTTCTATTTGGAAACAGTCTGTTGTTCCATGTCCAGTTCTAACTGTTGCTTCCTGGCCTGCATACAGATTTCTCAAGGGGCAGGTCAGGTGGTTTGGTATTCCCATCTCTCTCAGAATTTTCCACAGTGTCTTGTGATCCACACAGTCAAAGGCTTTGGCATAGTCAATAAAGCAGAAATAGATGTTTTTCTGGAACTCTCTTGCTTTTTTGATGATCCAGCAGATGTTGGCAGTTTGATCTCTGGCTCCTCTGCCTTTTCTAAAACCAGCTTGAACATCACAGAGTTCATGGTTCACATTTTGCTGAAGCCTGGCTTGGAGAATTTTGAGCATTTCTTTACTAGCATGTGAGATGAGTGCAACTGTGCGGTAGTTTGAGCATTCTTTGGCATTGCCTTTCTTTGGGATTGGAATGAAAACTGGCCTTTTCCAGTCCCGTAGCCACTGCTGAGTTTTCCAAATTTGCTGGCATATTGAGTGAAGCACTTTGACAGCATCATTTTTCAGGATTTGAAATAGCTCAACTGGAATTCCATCACCTCCACTAGCTTTGTTCATAGTGATGCTTTCTAAGGCATCCATGTTGGCTTAGGTTTCCAAGAAAAAAAAAAAAAGTGTGATAGTGAATCTACAACATCTCATCAACTAATTTAAAAATTACCAGTATCACTTCCACCGCAATTTCACTGGAAATGCAGGAGATACCAATTTGATCTCTGGGTGGGGAGGATGCCCTGGAGGAGGACATGGCAACCCACACCAGTCTTCTTGCCTGGAAAATACTATGGACAGAGAAGCCTGGTGGGCTACAGTCCATGGGGTTGAAAGAATTGGACACAACTTACTGATTAAGCAATAACAACAACAGTGTCCAACAAACTTGTCTGGATGCAAAGAGAGGGAGTATAGACTCTACTTCTAAATAAAGGAACTGTCAAAAATTTTACAACCATATGTATTTTTTTAATTGAAGTATAGTTGGCTTATAATATTGCATTAATTTCAGGTGTACAACACAGTGATTTGTTTTTGTTTTGTAGGTTATAGTCCATTATAAATTATTAACAGATATTGAATATAATTTCTGTACTATACAGTAAATTCTTATTGTTTAACTATTTCATGTATAATAGTTTGTATATTTTAATCCCATATTCCTAATTTACCCCTCCCTCCCTCTCTTTCTTGTTTGGTATAGATCACTTTGTATTGTTTTTTTGACTAGATGTATAAGTGATATAAATTGTCTTGGTCAGACATTTCACTAAGTGTATTATTCTCCAGATCCATCCATGTCACTGCAAATGGCAGTATTTTATTCTTTTTTATATTACATCCATATTTTAAACATCTCCACACACTCACCAACATGAATTCCAATCCATGCCTCCCAACCTCGCAGCTGAGTCATGCAGTCGTGTCTGACTCTTTGTGACCCCAAGGACTGCAGCACACCAGCCTTCCCTATCTATTACCAACTCCTGGAGCTTGCTCAAACTCATGTCCATCGAGTCGGTAATGCCATCCAATCATCTCATTCTGTGTCATTCCCTACTCCTCCTGCCTTCAATCTTTCCCAGCATCAGGGTCTTTTCTAATGAGTTAGTTCTCTGCATCAGGTGGCCAAAGTATTGGAGTTTCAGCTTCAGCATCAGTCCTTCCAATGAATATTCAGGACTGATTTCCTTTAGAATGGACTGGTTGGATCTCCTTGCAGTCCAAGGGACTCTCAAGAGTCTTCTGCAACATCACATTTCAAAAGCATCAATTCTTCGGCACTCAGCTTTCTTTGTGATCCAACTTTCACATCCATACATGACTACTGGAAAAACCATAGCTTTGACTAGATGGACCTTTGTTGGCAAAGTAATGTCTTTGCTTTTTCACATGCTGTCTAGGTTGGTCATTGCTTTTATCCCAAGGATCAAGCGTCTTTTAATTTCATGGCTGCAGTCACCATCTGCAGTGATTTTGCAGCCCAAGAAAATAAATTTGTCACTGTTTCCATTGTTTCCCCATCTATTTGCCATGAAGTGATGGGGCCAGATGACATGATCTTCATTTTTTGAATGTTGAGTTTTAAGCTAGCTTTTTTACTCTCCTCTTTCACACTTATCAAGAGGCTCTTTAGTTCCTCTTTGCTTTCTACCATAAGGGTGGTATCATCTGCATATCTGAGGTTAATGATATTTTTCTCAGCAATCGTGATTCCAGCTTGTGATTCACCAAGCCCAGCATTTCAACGATGTACTTAACATATAAGTTAAATAAGCAGGATGACAATATACAGCCTTGACATACTCCTTTCCTTGTTTGGAACCAGTCCAGTGTTCCAGGTTGTAACTGTTGCTTCTTGACCTGCTTACTAGAAGTATAAAAACACGCACCTTTCATTAACCAACACTTTCATAAAGGTGTTGTGTTTTTAGCATTTTCAGCATAACTATATCTCTTTGTAGTGTATTAGTTGTAAGTCTAAGAATCTAAAGAATTTCTCCAAATGATATATCATACTGATCCTCACTCATACTCTACTAGCCAAAAATTATTGCCAGTGACCAAGTTCTAGAGCCCTGCTGCATAACTGTTGCATCCATTGTCAAAAACAATGTGTCATGTAATCAAAAATTCATTAAGAAGATAGACATCATGTAAAGTGTTCCTTCTATAACAGAAAAAGAAAGGAAGGGAGGAAGAAAGGAAGGAGGAAAGAAGAGAAGGCAAGAAGAGAATAAAGAAAGCATGATGGAGAACACACCAGACTCTTTTCAGCTCCTGTGATACTCTAGTTTAAGGAGAGAAAGGAACATCATACATGTTGAGTCCTGCCCCAGGCCACAGGCGAGATGCCTTGCAAGACCACAGAAGCAGAGCCCAGGGTCATTTCTGAAGCTGACTGAGACCCACTGTAACCATTGTCAAAAGCTCTTGATTATCAGTAGCAAGGTTCCTGACTCCTAGTTAGGCAAAGATGTCCATTCCAGGAAACACCCTATAGTCTCCCAATCAATCACCTAATGCTAACCTTCCAGCAGGAATTTTCTTTGTCTTGAGGCCATAAGAATTAGCTATTAACCCACAAAAACTGTCTATTCTCCCTGGTCTGTCAGGAGGTCAGCCACTGTGCTCACAGTGCCCACTTTATCTCTGCTCTTTATTCGTAATAAACTTACTCCTTTCTGCAGTACTTTGTGCCTGGAAATTCTTTTCCAACCTGTGCTTGGACTGCCTCAACAATGCAATCACATAAATACATACAGAAAAACAAAATTTCATAACTGTCATGGGGGGAAAGAATAGAAAGACATTTGTTTAAAGAGGACTTCTTTCTTTTGTAGCCTCAGGATGGCCTCCTCAAAGAAGGGAAACTTCATCAGAGATTTCTCTGTTTCTAATATAAAAATGTCTTTGAATGGACATAACTTTCTATCCTACTGAGAATGGTCTGTCTCTATGTGTAGAGCATGCTTTCCCAGCAGAGGCGATATCAACCTCAAGGCAGCAAAAATTGGTCCTTGTAGAGGTGAAAAAAATTTTATTTTTATGTATAAAGCATATATAATAAATACATAAAGATATATAGCATATCTGTGCTATTGCTTCATACAGTAGGGAGGTGGTTTAAAAAAAAAAAATCTAAATAGGCCCTTTGGGATGTACTAATGAAATAAATGTCAAGAAATCCTGGTCTAGAGTTTTTCATAGTTTCTTTAAAAAATAATTATTAAATGCCTCCCTGCAAGAGAGAATTGGTAGAGGCACAGGGGATAAGCACGGGCCCTTAAATGTTAGCTGAGGAAAAGACATAAAAGCAAGCAAGAAAACAGAGGAAATAATTACAAATTATGATAAATGCTGTGGAAAAAGGGTACAGAGGCCTGAGGTAGAAAATAAGCAGCTGAGACCTCTTTGATTGAAAGGTTAGGGCTCTGGCTTTAAAAACAGAAGTTCTGCAGAATAAGGCCTAACACTGGTCTTTCCTTTGTAAGGCAAAAGCCTAGCTTATGCTTTGTTTGCTGAGGCATCCACTTCAAAGAACTACTTTGAATAAATATGTTTCCAGCCAGTGGATGAGAAAGCAGCATGAAAACCCATCCCCCAATCCCAGACTTCTTAATTTTAGAGACAGTGGTTGATTTTCATTACTGACAATCTGGGCTTTTTTTTTTTTCCCCCCTCTCACTTCTTGTGCTTTAAATTCTGGCTTTTGCATGTTAAATTGACCAATAAAGGCTGAGCCCTCAGAAACACTAGGCTCTCCCCTCCCCATCAATAAAAGCAGAACCCCAGGCCTTTGACCTCATAGCGTAGCCTCAGGCGAGCCATGTGCTTTCCCGGATCTGTGAGTAATAAACTTTTCTTTTTCAAACTTTCTACCTGCTTATTGCTGAGGGTTGTCAACTGCAAACTGGCACTTGCCATCTACCTCTATGAGGATCAAATCGTGTGCTGCTGTGGCTGCCAATTTTCAACACCCTCTGAAAGGAGTTCAGGGTGGAGATCAGAAATGAGGCACTCTGTGCTCAATGGGGGTGGGACCGGCTGGACAGGTCTTCAGATAGATATTTTTAGGAGCCAATTTTGTGAGCCTAATTCTCGTATCTGCTCATATCTAGAAAAGCACATGATGATGACTATTCCTTACGACTAGCAGAAAGCTTCACGTGACTAGTAGAAACCTTCTGTGAAAGTATATGCTTGATTGTAGATATCCCCCCTTCACCAAAATCACATATATACTGACCTTTCCCCACTGCCTCTTTGGAGAAGTTTCTCAGAGCTCTCTGACATACTGACTCCTGGGCTGCAGTCCTTTTTTTGCCCCCCAGTAGAGCTTAACTCACAGTTTTCACACTGTGCTTTTTTCTTTTTCAAGTCAACAGGGTGTCTTGAGAACATAATCAGAACCACAAGGTTCTGTGCAGCCACACCACTGGTTATATAGGCTGCGTGTGCGAGTGCTAAGTCCCTTCAGTTGTGTCTGACCCTTTGAGACCCTATGGACTGCAGCCATCAGGCTCCTCTGTCCATGGGACTCTCCACTCCATGGAGTGGGTTGTCATGCCCTCCTCCAGGAGATCTTCCTGACAGAGGGACTGAACCGGTATCTCCTATGTCTTCTGCATTGGCAGGCGTGTTTTTTACAACCAGAGCCACTTGGGAAGCCCAGTTATAGGCTGAGGTAGGCACAAAACCATTTCTTATTTAATGCTTATTCCTTTACCTCCTAATTTGCCCAAATCTGGGAGGAATTTAGGGACAGACCCTTTAGCTAGTCTGTGAATTTTTTAAAAAAGTCCTCTTCAAAAACTTCATGCCAATGTGTATTAGGACAAAAGGTTTTCATGTCTGCTTTGACACTTTGATTCTTTGTGACTCACACTACAAATCATAGTGAGACACCACAGTCTATATTAGGAGCCTCATGCAGAACCAAAAGTTGTATGAATTCAAGGTAATGAAGGGTTTTCCATTTTAAAAATGGAAAAAAAAAAGTGATTTAAATACTAGCAAATCCATAGCATGACCAAAGAACCCAGCACAACCTTGGAGACAATTCTCCTAAGAGAGCTGAGCTGTTGAAAGATGACTGTCAACATCTGAAAATGCACAACTGCCGAGGTTGAAATACAAACAACATTTTAAAAGGTAGCTATGTTACTGTTTCAGAACCCAAGGTGAAATATGATTCTTTCACTTCTCCTTTTCTGATTCTTGCAGATCTCCTCTGTGTATCTCCCTTCTGTCTTCTTTGTGGATGGGAAATAAGCCCAGCTTTGGTGAGACAGATTTGCTCTGCCCTCAGCCACAGTTCCCCATGCTTCTGTGGCTGCTGCTGCTGCTGATCCTGGGTGAGTAGATGGGTTGGACTGGACAGTGGCCTCTGTTCCTAATATCAGCCAGGGAAAAACCAAGGAGCTTCTGCCTCTGCTTCCACTCAGGGTTCAGAGACATATAGCTAGTGTCAATCAAAAGAAAAATGTACAATGTAAATGTGAATTAAGATTTATTCGGGAACCTAACTGAGGACCATCAACCAGGAGACAGCCTCTCAGCTAGATCTGAGGAACTGCTCTGAAGAAGTAAGGCAGAAGCCAGGATATATATCAACTTTTTTATTGGGAAAAACATGTAGTCAAACATCAAAAGATCACTGCTAATCACAAAGAATGGGAATCTCAAGTGAGCAATTTAAATGCTTTTCAATGTATGGGAAGATGAAAAAGCTGAGTCATTTGAATTTTTTTTTCTTAGTATGCATCTTAACTATCTAAGGATGAGTAAATCCAAAGCACAGAATGTTTTCTGGTTTTTTTTTTCATCCTGAATTGTCCTTGGAGCCTACTGCCAGTGGGCAACCGCAGCAGCTAATGGCTTGATCCTTGAAGAACTGGAATAGCAAGTAACAGTTTTTTCCTTACAGTGCCCTTTGGAAGGTGTTTCATGATAGATTTATCCCATGGTGCTAAGAACACTTATTCCTATCTAAGGCAAAGATCTCCATGTTAGGCCATTCATGTACTATACCTGGATTAGGCTCTGTTAGTAACTTTAAGTTCTCTGGATCATCTATCTTACTAATCTATTATGATCCAAGAAATGTTTTTCCCTTGTTACTTTTTCCCATGTCTAGAGTTGCATGATTACAATTATTCTGTATAGAGTTATATGTGTAATCACTGGACTTTTAGCCATCATTAATTTTGTTGGAGGCTTCATTACACACATTAGGTAATTCAAGAGACAACAATTTTACAAAATAGACAATATAAGTAATAGAGCAAGGAACATTAATAGGGTCAGACTAGAGCAGAAAGAGATACAAAGCATAGTTTGAAAACAACAAAGAGAGAACAGATTAAAATGATTCCTATAACTGGGTATAACCTGGATCACAATAAGCCGTAAAGTCCAGAGAGGGGCCAGCTGGAAAAGCCAAATTCTGGAGGATCAGTAGAGAGAAAAAGGTAAATGTTTCATATTTGTTTACAAAGGTATACATTACCAATTGGTTGTAAGTCATAGTGTTAAAGGAAAGGTTTTCTGGAAAACTAAGGATTAAAAGTCAGCAATACTTCAGAAAAAATATAAATTATAGGGACTTCCCTGGCAGTCCAGTGTTTAGAAGTTCACACTTTCAGTGCAAGGTGTGCAGGTTAGATCCTTGGTTAGGGAACTAAGATCCCACATGGCACGTGGCAGTCGAATTAAAAAAAATATATATGTATATATATACACACACACACGTATATATATATATATATATATATATATATATTCAAAAGCAGAGACATTACTTTGCCGACTAAGGTCCGTCTAGTCAAGGCTATGGTTTTTCCAGTGGTCATGTATGGATGTGAGAGTTGGACTGTGAAGAAGGCTGAGTGCCAAAGAATTGATGCTTTTGAACTGTGGTGTTGGAGAAGACTCTTGAGAGTCCCTTGGACTGCAAGGAGATCCAACCAGTCCATTCTGAAGGAGATCAGCCCTGGGATTTCTTTGGCAGGAATGATGCTAAAGCTGAAGCTCCAGTACTTTGGCCACCTCGTGCGAAGAGTTGATTCATTGGAAAAGACCCTGATGCTGGGAGCGACTGGGGGCAGGAGGAGAAGGGGGACGACAGAGGATGAGATGGCTGGATGGCATGACTGACTCGATGGACATGAGTTTGAGTAAACTCTGGGAGTTGGTGATGGACAGGGAGGCCTGGCGCTGTGATTCATGGGGTCGCAAAGAGTCGGACATTACTGAGCAACTGAACTGAACTGATTTGACAATATTTCCCATGTATTAATAATTTAACATACCCAACAAACCTAATTAGTTTAATATCTCTCTTTACTTTGAAACATCTCAAAGTTAGCTAGAAGTCTAAAGTACTTCATTTGGAATTTGACTTCGGAAGTTCATCAAAGATATTAAAACATTTTTAAAATATTTGGTTAAGTAGGACCATAGGTCACCAATTCTTATTCACCCAACTAAAGTGATAATAAAAGACTTTAAAGGCAAATACAGACAGAAAGTTACAACAAATTACTTAAAAGGTAAAGAAACTTTACAATCCATTAACAAAAGCAGATCAATATTAAAAAAAAAAAAACACCTCTGTTCTCTGAACATAAAAAAAAAATTCTAGCTTTGTACCAGCTTACTTTTAATATTTAAATTTATTTACTCAAATTTTATTTTAATCTTAGCCAGTCCTGACCATGCACAAAACTCTTTTGAAGCTCGTTTCCCACAAACCTTCTATAACTTTCTTTTTTGCTTTCAGATTTTGCCCAGGGATTTTTCTTTCTTTCTTTCTCTCTGGAATAAAATCAGTTTTTTCCCATAACAAAATGAATGTCCATTCTTTATGTCCTTTTCCTTTTACACAAAGATATTGCCTTTAATAATTTTAGTACTTTAGATTATATATAAATTAGAATTCTTAACTTTTAACCATCAGAGTAAAACAATGACTGTCTATAAAAGACAACAGATATTAAATGGCATGGTTAAATATCTGATTGCAATGCAACTGACAAAGGATATACAATATTTTGCAATTTACCTTAATTTCTAGTAGACACTAAGAAGTAAGAAATGACAAACTGTCTTTTACATTAGCATTCTGTAGATTGGAAAACATAAATATTATTTATGATTCCTAAAAATTTGTGCTTTTTATAGGATATTTTTTAGTGTGGCACTAAAATTTTTATTAATAGTTACAAGTATCTTTAGTTTCTCTGTAAAGTGAAGCCTATATTTTATAATTAATATTTCATTATTTTATTTGCAAATGATCTGATATTTAATAAATTTTCCTCATTTGAATTCATTTAGAAAAATTCTAAATTTTAAGAAATCAAAAATCTGGAAAAAATATTTTCAAGTAGATGTACCATAAAACACAATTATTTCTTAAGTGTTCACCTCAGTTCTTACCCCATTTGTATCTATTAAATTAATTTGTTTTGAGCAGTTTTGTTTAGCTTACCCATGAAAACTTTATGAGACATGAGACCAAGTCAGCCATCATCCCAAGCTATTTTTCTTGCTGATAAATTTTATAACAGAGATAATATGATCTTATTTGAATTTTAGTAAACCTAACTGTAATAAAAGTAAGATATATCTGTATTAATTAAACCAACAAACTTGAATATAGTACCAAATATTAATTTAATATTGAATATTTCCCAGATTGTGTGAATTTTAAATTCACTTGGGTAAGTTTCTAAAACATTTAATTTGTAAATATCTACTTTTAAGTCAACTAGATAGAGATCTGTTATAAATTTAATTTTGATAATATTATCTGAAGGTAAAGATATATCATCTGTATAACATACTTAATTCAGTTTAGTCACTCAGTTGTGTCTGACTCTTTGCGACTCCATGAATTGCAGCACGCCAGACTCCCCTGACCATCACCAACTCCCAGAGCTTTCTCAAACTCATGTCCATCAAGTCGGTGATGCCATCCAGTTGTCTCATCCTCTGTTGTCCTCTTCTCCTCCAGCCTTCAATCTTTTGCAGCATTCAGGGTCTTTTCCAAGGAGTCAGTTCTTCATATCAGGTGGCCAAGTATTGGAGCTTCAGCTTCAACATCAGTCCTTCCAATGAATATTCAGGACTGATTCCCTTTAGGATGGACTGGTTGGATCTCCTTGCAGTCCGAAGGACTCTCAGGAGTCTTCTCCAACACTATAGTTCAAAAGCATCTGTTCTTCCATGCTCAGCTTTCTTTATAGTCCAACTCTCACACCCAAACACAACTACTGGAAAAACCATAACTTTGACTAGAGTGACCTTTGTTGGTAAAGAAATGTCTCTGCTTTCTAATACACTGTCTAGGTTGACCATAGCTTTACTTCCAGGGAGCAAGCGTCTTTTAATTTCATGGCTGCAGTTACCATCTACAGTGATTTTGGAGCCCCCCAAAATAAAGTCTCTCACTGTTTCCATTGTTTCCCATCTATTTGCCATGAAATGATGGGACCAGATGCCATTATCTTAGTTTTCTGAATGTTGAGTTTTAAGCCAACTTTTTCACTCTTCTCTTTTACTTTCCTCAAGAGGCTCTTTTGTTCTTCATTTTCTCCCGTAAGGATGGTGTCACCTGAGTATCTGAGGTTATTGATATTTCTCCCAGAAATCTTGATTCCATCCTGTGCTTCATCCAGCCTGGCATTTCACGTGATGTGTTCTGCATACAAGTTAGATAAGCAGGGTGACAATACACAGCCTTGATGCACACCCGATTTGGAACCATGTTGTTGTTCCATGTCCAGTTCTAACCGGACATGCTCACAGATGTGTAATAGACATAACTGAGATTGCATAGCTTCATTTTAAAACTTTGTCATGAGGTATTACCATATAAATGTACCAATTTATAAATAACAATTGTTGCAAAAAATATTTGCTCAGATGATGAAGGCTTTTTACTATTTGTGGAAAAGCCTTTGAGATTTGTATCTGTCCTTGATAAATACTTAAGAAGGCCATTAATTAGAGTTTGGGTGAGAGAAACTTTCCAGCAGCTCGAGTTATTTTGTTTGCTTTTGTTTTAGACAGGTAAAAAGTGGATTTATTTAGAGAAACACACATTCCACAGACAGAACACAGTCCATCTGAAAAGGCAAGGAAGGCAGTCCTGAAAGAAAGACACTCTACAGAGTGTGGGCCATTTCAGGAGGCAAGAGTGCCAGCAGTTTGAGTTTTAAAAGGTCTCTATTTTACTTTTTTTCCCTCTTCAGCTTCAGATTCAACCTGATTGATTTCATTAGGCTCAGTCTCAGGTCACTGTGAGTTGTATTTTCTGGTTTGTAGCCGTTTGAGGGACAAAGACAGTTGCTTTTAATTCCCCAAAGAACTGGTCTGCTGCCTAAATAATTTTAAAAAGTTGATTTTCCCAGCTATATCCAGCTATATTTTCTTTAATTTACTTTTTTAATATATCAACAGGATGATATTCAGCTAAACTGGAAGTCAAGAGTTCTATATTCTAGAACTTTAAGATTCAATTTATTATGTCTTCAAAAGTGTGTACAAGATATTCAATAAGGACACTGTTAGTGAATTGACAAGTTAAACATAGCAATCTACCCTAGAGAAAAAAAAAAAAATTATTGCTTTTATTAGTCCCTGAATATGAGCCCCAGTTTTCACTTTATACTGTGTGGGCTCAGGTAACTCTGTTGGTTTCTTTTAGTATGTTTAACTGATACTGCCCAAGGGGCAGATATATATGCTCCATCTTATAATACAAGGCAAGGAAGCATTGCTCAGAGATGTGATGTCTATCCCACAGCACAATTAGGCGAAAGAGATGTAACCATCTTATTGAAAGCTCATTCAAATACTCCAGTTTTTATAAGATTTCATCTCAGTTTTATAACTCCCATACCTGTAACTTTAGCCTCCCTCCATCAGGACCCCATTAACAAGTCTTGGTCTTAAAAGGAGTCCTGAAACTTTCCTTTTTATCACCTTGGCCATTTAATCCATTTGTGTGTAAAAGGTTTTTGGCCTCCCAGTGAGGGCTCAAGTCCAGGGACACAGGCCCTTTTGTCAGTCTTAACTTGATTAATTGATCTCACTGTTGTCCCAAGTAAATGCTAGTCAGGTATCTCAGCATAATTTTCTTCCAGCCTTTAAATTTTGTTTTGAAACAGAAATAAGCAGAGTGAACTACACTGTTGCAGGGACCAACTGGGGGGTCCCTTTGGTCTATCCAACCTCAGGTAGTGTTAACTTAAAACCTTTGTTTTAATCCCATCTATTTTATTTATCTCATTTCCTGATAACCATCTAAAGATTTCCATCCTGTTGATATAAGCCCTTTTAAAATTTCCACCTTGTTAGAAAGAAGTCTCTTGACTTTCCCCTCAGTTTCTTGTTTCTCTATTAATCTACCTAACTTACATTAATTAAGCTAATTTTTTATTAACATCTTTAAGGCTCTTTGAAGGGAAGCTGAGACCACAAATAAAACTTCCCCAAACAGTTTTTGTTTTTTTCCCTTAAACTAAGGGAGTTTTTAAGATTAGTTGTTACATATGCATAGTATTTTTCATAGGCAACAATAGAACAGCTCTTTAATTTCGGAGCTTTCTAAAAATTTACCAGTTTAGAAGTTTCTCCTATTTGAAGCATCCATTGTCTGGCCATGATGAAGAGTATCTCGTGAGCATGCTAAGCTGCTTCAGTTGTGTCCGACTCTTTGTGACTCTCTGAACTGTAGCCCACCAGGCTCCTCTGTCCATGGGATTTTTCAGGTAAGAATACTGGAGTGGGTTGCCATGCCCTCTTCCAGAGGGATCTTCCCAACCTCGGGATTAAATCCTCATCTCTTATATCTCCTGCATTGGTAGGTTGGTTCTTTACTGCTAGAGCCACCGGAGAAGCCCTGAATAGTATCTAAATACTGACTCGAACCAATAAGACACAAGAGGCATTCTAAGAAGAGAATGCAAAGGATGCAGCCTTCATGAGATACAGAAGGTTTATTCCCCCAAACAGTCTAAGACATTAGTGCCTTTGTTGTACAGGTAGACACAGCAAAGATTGAAATGACAAAGGCCCTTTATGGACTAGGATTCTTTTTTTTTTTCCCTTTCTTTCTTTTAATTGAAAGCTAATTACTTTACAATATTGTGGTGGTTTTTGCCATACATTCACATGAATCAGCCACGGGTGTACATGTGTTCCCCATCCTGACCCTCCCTCCCCATCCCATCCCTCAGGGTCATCCCAGTGCACCAGCCCTGAGCACCCTGTCTCATGCATCGAACCTGGACTGGCGAGCTATTTCACATATGATAATATATATGTTTCAATGCTGTTCTCTCAAATCACCCCACCCTCACCTTCTCCCACAGAGTCCAAAAGTCTGTTCTTTACATCTGTGTCTCTTTTGCTGTCTTGCATATGAGGTAATTATTACCATCTTTCTAAATTCCATACATATGCGTTAATATACTGTATTGGTGTTTTTCTTTCTGACTTACTTTGCTCTGTATAATAGGCTCCAGTTTCATCCACCTCATTAGAACTGATTCAAATGCATTCTTTTTAATGGCTGAGTAACATTCCATTGTGTATATGTACCACAGCTTTCTTATCCATTCATCTGCTGATGCACATCTACGTTGCTTCCATGTCCTGGCTACTGTAAACAGTGCTGCAACAAACATTGGGGTACATGTGTCTCTTTCAATTCTGGTTTCCTTGGTGTGTATGCCTAGCAGTGGGATTGCTGGGTTGTATGGCGGTTCTATTTCCAGTTTTTAAAGGAATCTCCACACTGTTCTCCATAGTGGCTGTACTAGTTTGCATTCCCACCAAGAGTGTAAGAGGGTTCCCTTTTCTCCACACCCTCTCCAGCATTTATTGCTTGTAGACTTTTGGATCGCAGCCATTCTGACCAGTGTGAGATGGTACCTCATTGTGGTTTTGATTTGCATTTCTCTGCTAATGAGTGATGTTGAGCATCTTTTCATGTGGGCTAGGATTCTTTATAACAAATTTTCCCAAGAGCTGGCATAACCAGACAAAATGACCCCTTGAAATACCAGTTGATTCCATTACCTGCCAAATGTACACCATATGCGTACCTTCCCATGGCAGAGACTTAGCTCTCAAAACACAGAATAAAATTCCTAAGAAGCCCATTATATAGAAGTCCTATAGAAGTCCAGATATAACATTTACATCTCAAAGGCACAAGGAGAGAAAGGCAAGTTCCTCCTGGAAGGGCTTTGTTACAACCTTTAAGGTCAGAATTTTGAAAAGAGGTTTTATCAGGCTGACTTTCTTCTAATCATTCTTGAAATGTCGAAAGAAGCCTATCTCGACCACTTTAGGACAAGATTTCCAATTAAGCAAGTACCTATAAGAATAAATTCCATAGGGACATAAACAGGCTGGAGTATTAGTTGGGGGCTGACTTTCTGAGGCCCCTCGTTTCACCCAGTCTAGAAGGCTCAGTGTCTTTTAACCAGGCTCCCCCAGTACCTTTAAACTGGGGTTGGGGGAGGCGGAGGCTAGATCCCTGTCATATACCACAGAATAAAACTCAGGACCATCAGCCAATAATTGGGGAATCTGAGAGCCAGGAGGGACTCATCCAAGTTTGTCTAAGTTCACAGAGGAGAAGAATGGGCACAAGAGTCCTTGCTGGTATCAGGGCTCCGGATCTTTGTAGAGTTCAGGCAAAGGAATGACGTCTGCTCTGGGTCCCTTTGTGATCACCAATACCATTGAATGAAAGAGAAGCTCACAATGTAAAATTCAAGTCAAGTTCTATTGGCAGCCTTACTGAGCACTGTAGTCTGAAAGACAGCCTCTCAGATAGCTCTGAGGAACTGGTCTGAAGAAGTAAGTCAGGAGCCAGGACATACACATGAACTTTTTTGGTGGGAAAAACATGTAGTCAAGCATTAAAAGGTTACTGCTAATCACATGGAAGAGAAATCTCAATGATTTTAGTGCTTTTCTCTGTATGGGAAGACTTAAGAATCTGGAGTCATTTAAAAATTTCCCTTAGATATGCATATCTAAGGAGCCAGTATACCCAAAGCACAGAATGTCTCCTGTCTTTCTTTATCCTGAATTTCCTGCAGAGTACACTGTCTGTGGGCAACTGTGGCGGCTAATAGATTGATCCTTGTACAAACTGGAATGGCAGGCAACATTTTTTTCTTTACACAAGAGATGGAAAATGAGCAGAGTTGGGTCGCAAGAGAACTAAAAGACTCTGCATACAACCAGCGTGGCAAATCAATTATATTACCCTTGGTTCCTCAACCAATTTTTTTTTTTTTATTTTGTAGGAAGTTTGGGTGTTTCTTTCTGTCAAACCCTCTCTATATCTCTCACATAAATAATTATTTTCAAAATTTAGGTGAGTAAGGGAAGATCTACTAAGAAATATGGCTCCCTTCTTGAGACTTGGTGCCATAATTTAACCAGAGATCGAAAAAGGAGGAGGAACAATGTCCAAGTAATGAGGGGAGAATAAACCATTTCTACAAGCCCTTCTCTACATTGCTAGTTCAGGCTAGAGAGGAGAGGGAAGGAATGGACTATGAAGCTGCTAAAGATGAGCCAGGGTTGTGGATACAAGTCATTCATATTTATAAAGCAAATTACAGGCTATTCTTTTTTTGTTTGTTTGAGGACTACGGGAATCATAGAAAGGGGGCAAAGAAATGGGAAGGAAAAACTAAGTGGTGGTGGCGGCTGTGTTAATGGAACATTTCTCAGATTGTCTGAGTGAAAATGTTTGAAAAATTGTGCTCTGTGCTAATCTTTAAATCTTGGCTCCCTCACAGCTCCTGGAAGAGATCAGTCAGGTCAGTGTTCCCTTTTCTCTGCTCCTCCCGGTCTCTGGGCGTTGGTCCTCCCAGACAGCACTACCTGTCCCCATAAATGAGGCCTGTGGTAATGCACCAACATCAGTGGTGTTGCTACTCTGAGGTCACACCTGTTGCCGTAGTGGGTGAGCAAACCCTCCTCTGATCTCTCCTGTCTTCAGTTCTTTCCCTATTACTGAATGCCATAGTGTAGAAGGGAAGAAAATGTTTGCAGAAGGAACGACAGAGGCAGGAAACTGATGTTTAAAGATCCTCGGATCTAATCTCCTCTATTCCCTAAGGCCCCGCCCTCTGTATGTCCAAGCCCGTGCCACTATCAAGGAATACAGAAATAGCTCCTGTTCACAGAGGGAAATGCTATGGCCAAATCTTTATATATCTCCAAAAGAAACTCATGTCATTGAACTGTTTCAATTTCTGGTCCCATTGGTCATTTGCAATGATATACACAAATATGATTATGCAAGCAGTCCATGCCCCTTTAAATCTTTTTTAAATCTTTTTTTGTGTGTCGTGTATCAATTGCTGATTATGTTCACCTTAGGTGGAGAGTTGAAAAACGTTGCCCTCCCCATAGAATCTAAAATTAAGCAAGGTTTAAAAGAATTGTAAGTGAAAAAGATCTTGCTCATTAAATATTAACAACCAAGGAGGAACTGGTTTTTCAATCTAGAAAATACTTCTGAGGTATATACATCCCAGGTTCACTTTTATTTTGACAAGAATGTGTAGGACAAGAGCTTTCAGATTCAACCTACTTACAGGCTCAGTCTTCACCCATCTGTAAATCATATCTCCTGAACTTTTCTGAGCCCATTCCAGGAATCTACACCCCCACTACCATTAGGAAAAAAAAAAAAAAGATGAACAGATTCTGAGGTATTTCTCCAAGTTAATACCTCCATTTGGAGGTAATACTCCATTTCCAATCCTGTCCCTAATAGGAATTAGTCCAGAAAAACTCCTAGTTGCAGCTGAGCCTTTCCCTATGTTCCACCCACCTCCCATTCACCTTCACCTGCCTTCATCTTCCCTATTTCCTCTTTAGGAGTAACTCCAAAAGCTTTCCTTCTCCTCAACCCTCCATGGTCCACAAACTTCCACAAAGACAAAGTGACTCTCACATGCAGCGATTCCCTTTCTCCAGCCCAAGGAGACATATATTGGTATTATAATGAGAATTTGTTGAATAAAAAATCTGAAGAGATCCAAATAGACAAGACTGGATATTACAAATGCAAGACCCAAAGATCTTCTCTCAGTGACCCCATACGTGTGGATTTTTCATTTGGTGAGAAAGGAAAGGGGGTGGTCTCTGAAACTAAACCCCTGGGGGCTGGGGAACTGCAGGGAGCTGAGATAAGATTGTAAATAGGCATAAGAATATTTGATGTACTGACCCCAGTGGGGGATATAAGGAGATAAGGCAGCAGCAGAATGCTGTCCTGTCCATCTTTTCCATCCAGAGAAGTATAAGTCAGACATCACCAGGTAAAAGGGATTCAAGTCTGAAGAAAGATGAGGTATAGAATTTCTCTTTTAACAATATGCATGGGGATTGCTTAAAGACATTTTCTGGAAATGAGTCCATTTTCCTAGGATAAGGGAGAACTGGGTTTGAGGACCATGTAGAAATGTTAATGGAGGGTATTTTCAGGTGTACAGGATCATAGCTCTTTCTTCATGCACAGAAATGAGAGTTTAAAGAAAGAAGCATCAGGGAATAAACTGAGTGTATTCCTCTACTCTTTGCAGACAAGCTGATCCTTCAGGCTCCACACCCTGTCTTTGAAGGAGATGATGTTGTTCTCAGATGCCAGGCAAGAGAAAAAGCAAAAGAAATAAGTCTTTACAGAAATAAAACACTAATTCAATCAGACTTCACTCTAAAGTCAGTCTCCAGGAACAACGACACATATCATTGTACTGCTCTCATTCAAGGCTTTCTCTGGACATGGAAGAAAGAAATTTCAAAACATCTAACGATTCAAGTTCAAGGTAATGGCTGCCCTCTTGTGGGTAACAGGACTCAGCAGGGAACCTGTGTGTAACGATTTAGGGAGTGGCTCATCAATGGGGATTTCATGAAACGCCTCCTGTCCTAGGAGGGAGATGGGAGGTGATTCCACCTGCTTGGGTACTTGTGTTCTACTGGCTGACGCTGAGTGCTCATATGCATCTTTCCAGGATCCCTGAGCTGTGCTACCCTAAGAACTGTGTTTGTTCTTCTCTCTAGAGCTGTTTCCCCCTCCTATGCTGATAGCCAGCCCCTCCTCACCCATAGAAGGGAGCCCAGTGACCCTGAAATGTGAAACGTGGCTCCCTCCACAGAGGCCACACATTCAGCTTCAATTCTGCTTCTTCAGAGAAGACAAGGCTTTGCAGAAATGCTGGAGCAGCTCTCCAGAGCTCAAATTACCCACTGTGTGGAGTGAAGATGCAGAGTCTTACTGGTGCCAGGCAGAGTCAGTGACGCCATCTATCAGAAAAAGAAGTTTGAGATCCCAGTTATATGTGCAGAGTGAGTATTTATGGAGTTGCTCTTCCAGAGTCAGAGCTGGGGAGGTGAGAGCAGAGCAATGACATTTCCTGCTGCCTGGGACAGTGAACATAACCAAGAGGAGCCTTCTGCTATCCTGATACCCTCCTCACTTCAGGTTCAACACTGGCCTAATGTCCCTAAAACATTCTCTTCCACCTAACTCAGTTAATAGCAATTGTTGGTCAATTGCTGGGTCCCCAGCTCTTTGGGGGTGACAGAGCCATACAGCATACATTCTCTCAAGAGTCACAGATAATTAGAAGCACAGATGACCACATGCAGTCTTTGGAGGTCCCTATGCTTCTCCCATTTGTTGACCTAACCATATTCCAAAATAAAAGAGGAAATTAAACATGAACTGGTGTAATCAGAAAAAAAAACATGGGAAGATGGGGGTGAGACTGGAGAAGAGTCTTAAAGGATAGGATAGGGGTTTGAATTTCAGGATAGAAGTCATATTCTATGGGTTCTGTTTCTTTTGAACAGAAGTAAGACCACTCTTATTTTGTGGTCATTGGTGCACCAAAGATTCCTTAAGTATAGACGTCCATAAAATGTGGCTGCTATCAATATTAGGTTTAAGATCAAGAATCCGTCACCACATCCTCCAAGGATAGGAACTGTTGTGTGTGCTGGAACTGTTGTGTTTGCTACCTTTATAATAACACACACAATTAATTCCCTGTTGCTCACTTTGGCCCCCTGCATATTGTGTCTGCTGCTATTGACTTATTCATGGCAGAACCAGCCTTCTCCTTGATCCTGAAGTTTCTGCCATGAGAATCTTCATGTGTCATCTTGTGTCCTCCCAGGAATCCCAGTGTCTGATGTAACTCTAGAGATCCAGCCCCCTGAAGGGCAGCTTATTGAAGGAGAAAATCTGATCCTTATCTGCTCAGTAGCCAAGGGTACAGGGACTGTCACATTCTCCTGGCACAGAGAGGGCACAGTAAGAAGTTTGGGAACAAAGACCCAGCGTTCCTTGTCGGCGGTGCTGCAGATACTCACTGTGAAGGAGAGCGATGCTGGGAGATACTACTGTGCAGCTGACAACATTCACGGTCCCATCCTCAGTAAACTGATCAGAGTCACACTGAGAAGTAAGTTCTCAATTCCTTCTATTCAGCCTCAGTTCACAAACCAGGGTTTAGCTTGTCAATTAGCCATGAAGATCTTTGGAAGGAGGCAAAGGAATAGAAGTGTAAAGATTTAGAGGCTAACTAATGAATGGCAAAGATGGCAAAAGTTGAAGACATCTTATGTCTTATAGAGCAAACTGAAAACAGTAGTAGTGATGAAAGCAAAATCATCTAAGATTACTCTTCATGGTTCAAGTGATATATCTATATTTAGGCTTCCCTGGTAGCTCAGTTGGTAAAGAATCTGCCTGCAATGCAGGAGACCAGGGTTTGATCCCTGGGTTGGGAAGATCCCCTGGAAAAGGAACTGACAATGCTCTCCAGTATTATTGCCCAAAAAATCCCATGGGTAAAGGAGCCTGGCAGGTACAGTCCATGGGGTCATAAGAGTTAGGCACAACTTAGCAACTAAACCACCACCAGGCTTCTTGGGTGTGGTTTTGAGTCTGGCACAGCATCAGAGTCCTCTAACGACTCTTTTGTATCTTTCAGTTCCAGTATCTCGCCCCGTCTTCACCCTCACGTCTCCTAGGATGCAGGCTATGGTGGGGGATGTGGTGGAGCTTCACTGTGAGTCCCAAAGGGGCTCTCCCCCTATCTTGTACCGATTTTATCATGAGAATGTCACCCTTGGAAGCAGCTCAGTTCCCTCTGGAAGAGCAGGCTTCAAATTTTCTCTGACTGCAGAACATTCTGGAAACTACTCCTGTGAGGCTGACAATAGCCTGGGGGTCCAGCGCAGTGACAGGGTGATTCTCAGTGTCACAGGTGAGTAGGATATGCCTACAGCAGTTACAGACAAGAACAGAGTATGTCCTCTCGTTTAGGCTACTTGCTGGTGCGACATTCCATCAGACTCCTTCTTTGTCTGCCTCTACCTGAGAGTCCTGGGATTCTTTCTTCTGACTATACATTCAGGAATTTAGGCCATTCCTAATGTTTTCCCTACATTTATTGAGATGATTATATGATTTGTATTCTTCACTTTATTAATATCGCATATCATGTTGACGGATTTGCAAATGTTGAACCATCCTTGCATACATGGAATAAGTCCCACTTGATCATAGTGTACGATCCTTTTAAAGTATTGTTGTGTTTGGTTTACTAATAGTTTGTTGATTTTTTTGTGTCTATGTTATCTAGGATAATGGTCTATAATTTTCTTTATCTGGTTTTGGTATCAGAATGCTGGCTTTGTAAAATGTCAGGAAGTATTCTTTTCTCTTCAGTTTTAAAAAAAATATTTTGAGAACAGGATTTAAATCACCTTTGACTATTTGCTAGAATTTGACCTGTGAAGTCATCTGATCCTGCATTTTTTTATTCTTGGGAGTTTTTGATTATTGTTTTTCTCTTTACTAGTGATTGGTCATTCAAATTTCACTTTTTACGATTCAGTCTTAGAAGGTTGTATGATTCTAAGAATTTGTCCATTTATTCTAGGTTGCCCAATTTGTTGGCACATAACTGTTCATAATATTCTTATATAATCCTCTGTAGTTTTGGACATTCATTGTTATACCTCCTCTTTTGCTTCTGATTTTATTTATCAAAGCTTTGTCTCATTTTTCTTAGTGAATGTAGCAAAAGGTTTGCCAATTTTTATCTATCTTTTAAAAGAAGTAGGTCTTAGTTTTTGTCACTCTTTTGTAGTTTGCTATCAGTGTATATTTCATTTCTCCTCTAATCTTTATCATTTCTTTCCTCATGCTGACTCTGGGCTTCATTTGTTCCTTTTCTAGTTCCTTTATGTGCAAAGTTGGATTTCTTTATGTCATATTTTCATTGTCACTTGTATTCATTTTTTCATTTCTCCTTTGCTCCTTTGTTTGACCCAATAGTTGTTCCTCAGCATGCTGTTTAGTCTTCACATATTTGTGATTTTCCAGATTTCTTTTTGTGGTTGGTCTCCAATTTCATACCATTGTAATCAAGAAAGATGGTTAATATGATTTCAATCTTAAAGTCATTGAGACTTGTTTTGTGTTCCAATACATGGTCAATCCTTGAGAAAGTTTCATGAGCAGCTAAGTATGTGTATTGTACCTGCATTTGAATGGAAGGTTCTATATAAATTTATCAAAACTGCCTGGTCTAATGTTTCTTTTAAGGCTGCTATTTCCTGGTTGACTTTTTGTCTGTATGATCTATTCATTAATGTAGGTGAAGTGTTGTAGTTCCCTACTATTATTGCGTTGCTCTCCATTTCTCCCTTTAGGTCTGTTAATAATTGCTTTGTATATTTGGGTGCTGCTGTGTTAGCTACATATGTGTTTATCACTGTTTTATCTTCTTGGTAAATTGTCCCTTTTACCATTACATAATACCCATTTTTGTCCTTTGTTACATTTCCTGGTTTGAGGCTTGTTTCATTTAATATGAGTGTGGCTGCACCACTTTATTTTGGTTGCCATATGCATAGAGTATCATCTTCTATTACTCTGTCTAGCCACTGTGTGTCTTTTGATTGGTGAATTCAATCCATTTACATTTAAGGTGATTATTGATAAAGGAAAACTTCAGTGCTGTCCATTTTATTTTTTAGTGCTCCCCCTTTTATTTTCTGGTTGCTCTATACCTCCTTTTTTTTTTTCCTCTTAAGTTTTGCATGTCATCTTGGTTTTGTGGCTTTCTATGATATTTTTCTCAATTTCCTCTTTTTTTTTTTGGTATCTCTGCTTTAGATTTATGTTATGTGGTTACCTTGGGGGTTGCATAAAAGCTTTCATAGATAAATTAGTCCAATTTCTGTATTCTGGCCTGGAGAATCCCATGGACAGAGGAGCCTTAGTGGGCTACAGTCCACAGGGTCACAAAGAGCTGGACACAACTGAAGCACACTGCTGACAGCATTTTATTTTCATTTACCTATGTGAGCTCCATTCTTTCCCTCTTCTCCTCTTATGCTTTTGCTGTCTCAAATTATCTCTTTTTATGTTGTGAGATTGCTACCAAATTGGAGTAGCAATGGTTGGTTTTTTTTTTTTTTTGCTTCCTCCTTTTACCTTTATGCTATAATAAATTATTTAAAGCTTATTCTGAGTTGCAATTTTCTGATTCTACATATAACTTTCCTCAAAGTATTGTGTATTTTTGCCTTTTTGTTTTTAGCAGAGAGCTTCTTTAAACATTTATTGTAAGCAGAACCAGTGTTGATGAATTTCCTCAGCTTTCATTTGTTTGGGAAGATCTTTGTTTTTCCTTCACATCTGAATAATAACTTTTCTAGAAAAAATAGTCTCGACTGATACTTTTTATTTTTTAGTATTTTGAGAATGTCACTTGATTCCCTCTTGTCCTGTAGAGTTTCTGTTAAGAAACCTGATCATGGGCTCATGGGGATTCTCATGTAGGTACAATCCGTTTTTCCTCCTGGCTGCCTTAAAAATCCTTTCTTTGTCATTGACTTTTGACAATTTTAATATCATATGTCCTGTGCAAGGTCTTTTGCATTGAGGTAATTAGGTGTTAGCTTTATGAATTTGTATATCCAATTTCTTTCCCAGATTTGGGAAGTTCTCAGCTATTATTTGTTTAAATATACTCTCTCAGTTATTATTTGTTTAAATATAACTGAGACTTCCCCTCTCCCTGTCTTCTCCTGGGATACCCCTTACTCTAATGTTGCCTTTCCTAAAAGAGTCATATAGCTTCTGGAGAATTCCCTCATTTTTAAATTATCTTACTTCTCTCTCCTCATATACTTGTAGCATTTCTAAATTTCTATCATCAAGCCTGCTAATTCTCTCTTTCATACAGTCTAATCTATTTCCAAAGCTTTCCAAGACATCATTTTTAACATTTACTGAGTTCTTCAATTCCAAAGTTTCTGTTTGGCTCCTTTTTTAGAGTTTTAATGTCTCTGGTATTTTTTCTGTTTACTAGTTTTATTTCTGAGCTTGTTAGTCTGGCTTTCTGATTTTTCTTGCAGCTTTCTGAGTTTCTTCATGACAGCCATTTTGAATTCTTTATCAGTTAGATTATAATATTTTATGACAGTAAGTTTGGTTTCTGGAGAATTGCCATTTTCTTTTTGTGGTACAGTGTTACTGTGATTCTTCATGGTACTTGAGTTTTTCCTCGCCTGGTGCGTTTGATGTAGTTAGAAATTAGAGGCCTTTCTATTGTCTTCCAGTAGGCGGTGCTATGGCATACGTTTCTGTTTTCTCACACCTAGGCTTACTCTGATTATATTTGGGAGTAGTCGCTTTCCACCCTTCCCCCGTCTCTGCAAAAGGTGAGGCTCTATTATCGCTTCTTGTGTCTTTGGGGTTACTGCTGCTTTGCCCCCGAAGTGATGCTGTTATCGTCACCCGGTGCCCCAGGATGGTGGGCTCTTCCCTCATGTCTGGGATCCCCTGAGTCATAGTTTCACCAACGCAGGGAGAAAGAAAGGGCAGGATGGGAGCCAGGGTGAGACTGGCACCTCAGCCTTGTCTCTTGCTGGAAAGTTTGTGGACTCTGCTGCTGCAGGTTAAGGGGTAGGGGTCAGAACTGGGGTCATGGGGAATCCATTAAAAAAAGAGTAAATAGACTTGAATAGGCATCTCTCCGAAGAAGATATATAAATAACTATTAAGTACACACACACACAGCTCAACATTACTAATTATTAGGGAAATTCAAATCAAAGAAAGCTACTATGAAATACCACCTCATACTCATTAGGATGGATACTATAAAAAAGAACAGAAAATAACAAGTATTGGCCAGGATGTGGAGAAATTGGAATCCTTGTGTAATCGTTGTCAGTGATCACACCGTTATGGTTATTTGGGTCATGAAGATCTTTTTCGTATGGTTCTTCTGTGTCTTCTTGTCACCTCTTCTTAATATCTTCTGTTTCTGTTAGATCCATGCTGCTTCTGTCCTTTATGGAGCCCATCTTTGCTTGAAATGTTTCCTTGGTATCTCTAATTTTCTTGAGAAGATCTCTAATCTTTCCCATTCTATTGTTTTCCTCTATTTCTTTGCATTGATCACTGAAAAAGGCTTTCTTATCTCTCTTTGCTATTCTTTGGAAGTCTACATTTAGATGGGTATATTTTTCCTTTTCTCCTTTGCCTTTTATTTTTCTTCTTTTCTCAGCTATTTGTAAGGCCTCCTTGGACAACCATTTTGCCTTTTTGCATGTCTCTTTCTTGGGATGGTCTTGATCACTGCCTCCTGTACAGTGTCACAAACTTCCATCCATAGTTCTTCAGGCATCCTGTCTATCAGATCTAATCCCTTGAATCTATTTCTCACTTCCACTGTATAATCGTAAGGGATTTGATTTAGGTCATACCTGAATGGCCTAGTGGTTTTCCCTACTTTCTTCACTTTAAGTCTGAATTTGGAGATAAGGAGTTCATGAACTGAGCCACAGCCAGTTCCCAGTCTTGCTTTTGCTGACTGTGTAGAGCTTCTCCATCTTCAGCTGCAAAGAATATAATCAATCTGATTTCGGTGTTGACCATCTGGGTGATGTCCATGAGAGAGTTGTCTTCTTGTGTTGTTGGAAGAGGGTGTTTGCTATGACCAGTTCATTCTCATGGCAAAACTCAGTTAGCCTTTGCCCTGCTTCATTTTTACTCCAAGGTCAAACTTGCCTGTTACTCCAGATGTTTCTTGACTTCCTACTTCTGCATTCCAGTCCCCTATAATGAAAAGGACATCTTTTTTGGCTGTTAGTTCTAGAATGTCTTGTAGGTCTTCATAGAACCACTCAACTTCAGCTTCTTCACATTAGTGGTTGGGGCATAGACTTGGATTTCTGTGATATTGAATGGTTGGGCTTCCCTGGTAGCTCAGTTGGTAAAGAATCTACCTGCAATGCAGGAGACCCCAGTTCAATTCCTGGGTTGGGAAGATCTGCTGGAGAAGGGAAAGTCTACCAGTTCCAGTATTCCTGGGTTTCTCTTGTGGCTCAGCTGGTAAAGAATCTGCCTGCAATGTGGAAGACCTGGGTTTGATCCCTGGATTGGGAAGATCCCTTGGAGAAGGGAAAGGCTTACCCACATGAGTATTCTGGCCTGGACAGTTCCTTGGACTGTATAGTCTGTGGGGTTGCAAAGAGTCGGAAATGACTGAGTGACTTTAACTTGCCTTGGAAATGAACAGAGATCATTCTGTCATTTTTGAGATTGCACCCAAGTACTGCATTTTAGACTCTTTTGTTGACTATGAGGGCTACTCCATTTCATCTAAGGAATTCAGGCCAAAGTAGTAGATATAATGGTCATCTGAATTAAATTCAACCATGCTGGTCCATTTTAGTTCACTGATTCCTAAAATCTCAATGTTCACTCATGGTGGAGAGGTCTGACAGAATGTGGTCCACTGGAGAAGGGAATGGCAAACCACTTCAGTATTCTTGCCTTGAGAAACCCATGAACAGTATGAAAAGGCAAAATGATAGGATACTGAAAGAGAAACTCCCCAGGTCAGTAGGTGCCCAATATGCTACTTGAGATCAGTGGAGAAATAACTGCAGAAAGAATGAAGGGATGGAGCCAAAGCAAAAACAATACCCAGCTGTGGATATGACTGGTGATAAAAGCAAGGTCCGATGCTGTAAAAAGCAATATTGCATAGGAACCTGGAATGTCAGGTCAGTGAATCAAGGCAAATTGGAAGTGGTCAAACAAGAGATGGCAAGAGTGAATGTCGACATTCTAGGAATCAGTGAACTAAAATGGACTGGAATGGGTGAATTTAACTCACATGACCATTATATCTCCTACTGTGGGCAGGAATCCCTCAGAAGAAATGGAGTAGCCATCATGGTCAACAAAAGAGTCCGAAATGCAGTACTTGGATGCAATCTCAAAAGCAACAGAATGATCGCTGTTCGTCCCCAAGGAAAACCATTCAATATCACAGTAATCCAAGTCTATGCCCCAACTAGTAATGCTGAAGAAGCTGAAGTTGAACGGTTCTATGAAGACCTACAAGACCTTTTAGAACTAACAGCCAAAAAAGATGTCCTTTTCATTATAGGGGACTGGAATGCAAAAGTAGGAAGTCAAGAAACACCTGGAGTAACAGGTAAATTTGGCCTTGGAATGCGGAATGAAGCAGGGCAAAGACTAATAGAGTTTTGCCAAGAAAATGCACTGGGCATACCAAACACCCTCTTCCAACAACACAAGAGAAGACTCTACACATGGACATCACCAGATGGTCAACACCAAAAGGAGATTGATTATATTCTTTGCAGCCAAAGATGGAGAAGCTCTATACAGTCAACAAAAACAAGACCAGGAGCTGACTGTGGCTCAGATCATGAACTCCTTATTACCAAATTCAGACTTAAATTGAAGAAAGTAGGGAAAACTGCTAGACCATTCAGGTATGACATAAATCAAATCCCTTATGATTATACAGTGGAAGTGAGAAATAGATTTAAGGGCCTAGATCTGATAGAGTGCCTGATGAACTATGGAATGATGTTTGTGACATTGTACAGGAGACAGGGATCAAGACCATGCCCATAGAAAAGAAATGCAAAAAAGCAAAATGGCTGTCTGGGGAGGCCTTACAAATAACTGAAAAGAAGAGAAGTGAAAAGCAAAGGAGAAAAGGAAAGATATAAACATCTAAATGCAGAGTTCCAAAGAACAGCAAGAAGAGATAAGAAAGCCTTCTTCAGCGATCATGCAAAGACATAGAGGAAAAGAACAGAATGGGAAAGACTAGAGATCTCTTCAAGAAAATTAGAGATACCAAGGGAACATTTCATGCAAAGATGGGCTCGATAAAGGACAGAAATTGTCTGGACCCAACAGAAGCAGAAGATATTAAGAAGAAGTGGCAAGAATACGCAGAAGACCTGTACAAAAAAGATCTTCACGACCCAGATAATCACAATGGTGTGATCACTCATCTAGAGCCAGACATCCTGGAATGTGAAGTCAAGTGGGCCTTAGAAAGCATCACTATGAACAAAGGTAGTGGAGGTGATGGGATTCCAGTTGAGCTATTTCAAATCCTAAAAGATGATGCTGTGAAAGAGCTGCACTCAATATGCCAGCAAATTTGGAAAACTCAGCAGTGGCCACAGGACTGGAAAAGATACGTTTTCATTCCAATCCCAAAGAAGGCACAAACTGCCACACAATTGTACTCATCTCACATGCTAGCAAAGTAATGCTCAAAATTCTCCAAGCCAGGCTTCAGCAATACGTGAACTGTGAACTTCCTGATGTACCAGCTGGTTTTCGAAAAGGCAGAGGAACCAGAGATCAAATTGCCAACATCTGCTGGATCATGGAAAAAGCAAAAGAGTTCCAGAAAAACATCTATTTCTGCTTTATTGACTATGCCAAAGCCTTTGCCTGTGTGGATCACAATAAACTGTGGAAAATTCTGAGAGAAATGGAAATACCAGACCACCTGACCTGCCTCTTGAGAAATCTGTATGCAGGTCAGGAAGCAACAGTTACAACTGGACGTGGAACAACAGACTGGTTCCAAATAGGAAAAGGAGTGTGTCAAGGCTGTATATTGTCATCCTGCTTATTTAACTTATATACAGAGTATATCATGGGAAACACTGGACTGGAAGAAACACAAGCTGGAATCAAGATTGCTGGGAGAAATATCAATAATCTCAGATATGCAGATGACACCACCCTTATGGCAGAAAGTGAAGAAGAACTCAAAAGCCTCTTGATCAAAGTGAAAGACGAGAGTGAAAAAGTTGGCTTAAAGCTCAACATTCAGAAAACGAAGATCATGGCATCTGGTCCCATCGCTTCATGGGAAATAGATGAGGAAACAGTGAAAACAGTGTCAGACTTTATTTTTTGGGGCTCCAAAATCACTGCAGATGGTGACTGCAGCCATGAAATTAAAAGACGCTTACTCCTTGGAAGAAAAGTTATGACCAACCTAGACAGCATATTCAAAAGCAGAGACATTGCTTTGCCGACTAAGGTCCATCTAGTCAAGGCTATGGTTTTTCCAGTAGTCATGTATGGATATGAGAGTTGGACTGTGAAGAAGGCTGAGTGCCAAAGAATTGATGCTTTTGAACTGTGGTGTTGGAGAAGACTCTTGAGAGTCCCTTGGACTACAAGGAGATCCAACCAGTCCATTCTGAAGGAGATCAGCCCTGGGATTTCTTTGGAAGGAATGATGCTAAAGCTGAGGCTCCAGTACTTTGGCCACCTCATGGGAAGAGTAGACTCATTGGAAAAGACTCTGATGCTGGGAGGGGTTGGGGGCAGGAGAAGAAGGGGACAGCAGAGGATGAGATGGCTGGATGGCATCACGGAATCGATGGATGTGAGTCTGAGTTAACTCCGGAAGTTGGTGATGGACAGGGAGGCCTGGCATGCTGTGATTCATGGGGTAGCAAACAGTCAGACACAACTGGACGACTGAACTGAACTGATGGTCAGTAAATCTTTAATCCTACTTTCTGTTGATAGCAGGGCTGTGTTTCCTCCCTGTTGTTTGGCCTGAGGCCAAACTGTCGACCCACACCTCCACTAGAGAGTCCTGGAAACTCACAGGCAAGTCTGGTTCAGTCTCTTGTGGGGTTACTGCTCCTTTCTCTTGGCTCCTGGTGTGCACAAGGTTTTGTTTGTGCCCTCCAAGAGCCTGTTTATCCAGTCTTGTGGAAGTTTTGTAATCAATCCCACTGGCCTCCAAAGTCAAATTCCCTGGGGGTTGTCAGTCCCTTTGTAGGATCCCCAGGTTGAGAAATCTGTTGTAGGTCCTAGAACTTTCTTAACAGTGCAAGAATTTCTTTTGTATAATTGTTCTGCAGTTTGTGGGTCATCTGCTCAGTGGCTCTATGGTGGGCTAATGGTGACCTCCTTCAAGAGGGTTATGCAACAGGCTGCATGACCCAGATCTGCTGCAGCAAGCTAGAGTCCCTGTCCCTGCAGCAGGCAACTGCTGACCTCTGCCTTCACAGGAGATACTCAAACACTCAAAGGCACTCTGGTCTCTGTGGGATTTCTGGGTCCTGGTGCACACAAGGTTTTGTTTGAGCCCTCTGAGCATCTCTGGTGGGTATGGAGTTTGATTCTAAATGTTACATAATTTTGGTGGGAATGTAAAATGATAAAATCATTATTGAGACCACTACAGAAGTTCCTAAGAAAATTAAAAATAGAGCTACCATAAGACACATAAATTCCACTTGTGAGTTGTTGTTGTTCAGTCTCTAAGTCATCCCTGACACTTTGTGACCCCATAGACTGCATCACATCAGCCTTCTCTGACCTTCACTATCTCCCTGAGTTTGCTCTAACCCATGTCCATTGTGGCAGTGATGCCATCCAACCATCTCATCCTCTGTCACCCCCTTCTCCTCTTGCCTTTAGTCTTCCCCAGCATCAGGATCTTTTCCAGTGAGTCAGCTCTTTGAATCACGTGGCCAAAGAATTGGAGCTTCAGCTTCAGCATCAGTCCTTCCAATGAATATTCAGGGCTGATTTCCTTTAGGATTAACTGGTTTGATCTCCTTCCTTTCCAAAAGTCTTCTCCAGCACCACAGTTTGAAAGAATCAGTTCTTAGGCACTCAGCCTTCTTCATGGTCCAACTTTCACATCTGTACATGACTACTGGAAAAACCATAACTTTGACTATATGGACCTTTGTTGGCAAAATGATGTCTCTGCTTTTTAATACATTGTCTAGGCTTGTCGTTGCTATTCTCCCAAGGAGAAAGTATCTTTTATTTTCGTAGATGCCATCACTGTCTGAAGTGATTTCAGAGCCCAAGAAAATAAAATCTGACACTGTTTCCTCATTTTCCCCATCTATTTGCCATAAGGTGATGGCACTGGATGCCATGATCTTAGTTTTTTGAATGTTGAGTTTTAAGCCAACTTTTTCACTCTCCTCTTTTACCTTCATCAAAGAGGCTCTTTAGTTCTTCTTCACTTTCTGCCATTAAAGTGGCATCATTTGCATATCTGAAGTTGTTGATATTTCTTCCAGCAATCTTGATTGCAGCTTGAGATTCGTCTACCCCAGCACTTCACATGATGTCCTCTGCATATGAGTGAAATAAACAGTGTGATAATATACAGCCTCAGTGTACTCCTTTCCCAATTTTGAACCAGTCCATTATTCCATGTCCAGTTCTAACTGCTGTTTCTTGTCTTGCATACAGGTTTCTCAGGAGGCAGGTAATATGGACTGGTATTTCATCTCATTAAGAATATTTCACAATTTGCTGTGATCCACACAGTCAAAGGCTTTAGCATAGTCAATGAAGCAGAGGAGATTTTTTTTTTAAATTCCCTTTCTTTTTCTATGATCCAGTGTATGCTGGGAGTTTGATCTCTGGTTCCTCCGCCTTTTCTAAATCCAGCTTGTACATCTAGAAGTTCTTGGTTCACATACTGCTGAAGCCCAGCTTGAAGGATTTTGAGCAAAATCTCACTAACATGTGAAATGAGTGCAATTGTACAGTAATTTGAACATTCTTTGGCCTTGCCTTACTTTGGGATTGGAATGAAAACTGACCTTTTCCAGTCCTGTGGCCACTGCTGAGTTTTCCAAATTTGTTGGCATAATGAGTGCAGTGTTTTAACAGCATCATCTTTTAAGATTTGAAATAGCTCAGCTGAAATTCTATTACCTCCACTAACTTTGTTTATAGGATGCTTCCTAATACCCACTTAACTTCACACTTCAGGATGTCTGGCTCTATGTGAGTGATCATACCATCATGGTTATCTGGGTCATTAAGACCTTTTTTGTATAGCTCTTTTGTGTATTCTTGCTACATTTTCTTAATCTATTCTGCTTTTGTTAAGTCCTTGCCATTTTATTGTGCCTGTCTTTGTATGAAATATTCCCTTAGTAGCTCCAGTTTTCTTAAAGAGATCTCTAGTCTTCTCCATTCCATTGTTCTTCTGGATAGTACCCCCTCCCCCCCCCAAAAAAAAAGAGAAAAATTTGAAAATATATTCTCACAAAGACATTTGTATACCCATGTACAGAACATTATTCATTATAGCTAAAACATGGAAACAACCCAAGTGTCCATTAAAAGATAAATGGGTAATCAAAGTGTTATATACATATGACATGGAATTTATTCAGACTTATAAGGAAAGAACATTCAGATTCATGCAACAACATGGATGAATCTTGAGGTCATTACGGTAAGTGAAATAAACCAGTCAAAAGTAGACAAATAATATATGATCCCACTTATATAATATATTCAGAGTAATCAAAATCATAGGAACAGAAAGTAGGCTGATGTTTGTCAGGGGCTGGGGAGAAGGAGCATAGGGACTTATTGTTTAATGGGTATGTAATTTCAGTTTTACAAGAAAAAGGTTATGGAAATTGATGGTGTTGGTTTCACAGTGTTATGAAAGTGTTTATACCGCTTCACTATACACTTCAAAGTTTATGGTGGAATATTTTAAGGGATGTATGTATATTTTACAGCAATACAAATTGAATAAAAATATATGAAGTGGTGACACGGGTGAAAACTGGGATGCACAAGCATATAAAGACTTACCCCTGAGACCCTTGGCATTTGGCCCAAGTCACTGTATATTGTAAAGGGTGTACACAAGGGCAAAACCCAAGCCGTCTGAATTTTACAAAAGCACGACTTGGCATTTCTACCCAGATGAGACCACTGGTACCATCTGCCTTACAGCCAGCAGATGGTGCATTTTTCAGTTGAATTATCCCCATTTAAGTGATTGCCTCCATTACCCCCTCTACCCAATTTCAGATGCAAAGCTAAGCTTTAGATCCTTGCCAAACTTCTCTTGCCAATGAAGCTCACAGTTTATATATAAAGCACTTGTGCACAGATTGGTTTACCTGGGTTTCCTCACAACTTAACAGAATCAGCAATCTTACAGTTCACATTTCACATTAATTGATTATTGATGAATAATTCCATATATTAATTTAAAACATAATGATTTTCTGTTTTTCCTGGCTTCCCTATTTCTATAATTACAAATTAAAATGGAAATCTTTCTTGCTATTGCTGTATCTGGATATTTTGGTGCCAAATATAGATTAATTTACTTATCCACTTATTCACCAATTATCGATAAACTATTACATGCCAAGGCAAAATTCTGCTGCTGCTGCTAAGTCACTTCAGTCGTGTCCGACTCTGTGCGACACCATAGACAGCAGCCCACCAGGCTCCGCCGTCCCTGGGATTCTCCAGGCAAGAACACTGGAGTGGGTTGCCATTTCCTTCTCCAATGCATGAAAGTGAAAAGTGAAAGTGAAATCGCTCAGTCATGTCTGACTCTTTGCGACCCCATGGACTGCAGCCTACCAGACTCCTCCGTCCACGGGATTTTCCAGGCAAGAGTACTGGAGTGGGGTGCCATTGCATTCTAGCAGTTGGAAATACAAAAATGAACAGAGTTAAGTCCTTGTTCTTATGAAACTTACATTCTGTTGGGGGAATCAGATATATAACAATGGTAAATAGATCGATACATAAATAACAGATTGATAGATGTTAGTGCTAGTGCTAAGTAGAAAAATAAAGCAAGGTAACTGAGTAGAGGATACTTCAAATAGGTGTGGATGTCTAGGTTTAAAGCTGTCTCAGGAATTAGTAATATGGAGCAACAAACCTTGCTGTTAGTAATTATTCCTCTCAGCAACAGTAGCTAGCATTTACTGAGTGCTTTACATACATGATTCTTACTATTACCTTCACTTTACAAAGGAATAAACTGAGACTTGGAGAAAGCAAAATGTTTTAAAACACCAAGATCATAGGGCTAATAAAGGGCAGTGAAAGTGTTATTCACTCAGCTGTGTCTGACCCTTTGTGACCCCATGGACTGTAGCCTGCCAGGTTCCTCTGTCCATGGAGTTCTCCAGGTAAGAATACCAGAGTAGGTAACCATTCCCTTCTCCAGACCCAGGGATTGAACTTGGGTCTCCTGCACTGCTGGCAGATTCTTTACCACGAGAGCTGCCAAGGAATTTGAGTTTAAATCCTGTCTCTGCCATTAATAAAGAGCAGAGATGGGATTTAAATTCAGGTTTTCCTGAATTCCAAGCCCATGCTTCTACTACTGAACTATGATGGATATTTCCTTTATTAAATTATTTTGTACATACTTAACCAAGTCGGCTCATAAGCTATGTTGCCTCTTTCAGTTCCTGTGTCTCATCCTGTCTTCACCTTCAGCCCTGCTGGGCCCCAGGCTGTGGCAGGAGATGTGTTAGAGCTTCACTGTGAGGCCCAAAAAGGCTCTCCCCCGATCCTGTACTGGTTTTATTACAAGAATGTCACACTGGGAAGCAGAGAGGCCCCCTTTGGAGGAGGAGCATCCTTCAACCTCACTCTGATGGCAGAGCATTCTGGAAACTTCTCTTGTGGGGCTGACAATGGCCTGGGGGTACAGCACAGTGAGATGGTGATACTCAGCATCATAGGTAGGTTGGTGGTACCTGGGCTACAGGTTACATTTATAGTCAATAAAATATTTCTCCAATAGACTGTACAAATCCTCCCAATGTCAAAGAGTTATTAACATGAAACCAAGGCTTGGGGCTTCTGGAGATTGGTACTGATTTCATGGGGACAGAGAAGGGAAAAGAAATAAATTTTAATGTTAGATTCTGGCAATCACTTTCCCTGTGCTATTATTTTGAAAATTACAAATTATACTGGAAATGATTCCAATTGAGAAATCAGAACCTGGCAAAAACCTGTCCTAATATATAGCTAGTCCCACACTTACATAGTTTTTGTCTGGATGAAATATATTTGGCACTGAGCTCAAGTATAGGTCTCTTCACTTAGGACCACCCAGTAACACAACAACACTTATCACTGAGGGAGTCACCGCAGGGCTACTGAGCATCCTTGGCCTTGCTGCTACTGCTGCTCTGGTGCATTACTTCAGGACCCAAAGGAATTCAGGTACGTGGCTATATCTCACTCTTTGATGTTGTGACTTTTGCCATTGCTATTATTATTTCGACTTGTGTAGTGCATCCTACAAAGGTTGATTATTCTTTTCCAAGTACTGATCACACAGATTGGCAGAGATAAAAAGGCAGAACAAATTTCTTAATGAAGTTGTTAGTCCATGTGTTTCATTTGAGTTTTAAATCAAAGAGTAGAGTTTTGTTTTCATTTAAAAATTAGAAGTTAAGTATTTACTGTTCCAACCTCAGTCCAAAGCTTAGTGAAAATAAAAAGAATGAAAGAGAAAGTCTTTCATCCGTAACAACAACAGAAATAAACAATAGCCATAGGAACAATCCATAAACTCAAATATATTTAAATACCATTTAAATATAGTGATATTTAGATAAAATTAAGATATTCTGAGAATGAAATTAAATTTTCAGTTTCTGATTGTTTGTTGCTATTATGTGTGTGTTAGTCACTCAGCCATGTCCAACTCTTTGTGACCCTATGGACTTTAGCCCACTGGGCTCTTTTGTCCATGGGATTCTCCAGGCAAGAATACAGGAATGGATTACCAGTTCCTTCTCCAGGGAACTGGTTGAACCCAGGGGTTGAACAGGTCTCCCACATTGCAGGCAGATTCTTTAACATCTGAGCCATCAAGGAAGCCCCTTGTTACTAGTGTATAGAAATTCAATTGGTTTTTCTATATTGGTCTCATATCCTACAACTTTGCTAAACACACTTATTAGTTTTGTCAATTTCATCAGATTTTCTACACAGATGATCAAGTCATCTATGAATAAAGACAATTTTATACCTTCTTTTCCAATCTCGATTCCTTTTATTTCTTTTTCCGTAGTGTACTGACTAGAACCTCCTGTACAATGTTGAACACGTGTTAAGAGAACAGACGTCTTAGTTTTGTTCTTGAGCTTAGGGAGGGGGAAGTATTTGAACTTTCACCGTTTACATATGATAATCTTAGCTGTGGATTTCTTGTAGCTACTGTTTGTTAGGCTGAAGAAGCCCCTACTAATTGTAATTTACTGACAGTTTTTATAGAACAAATGCTTTTTCTACATTGAGAAAATCATATGATTTTATTTTCTAGTCTATTGATACAGATTTTGGATTTTGAATGTTGGATGTTGAAACAGCTTTGCATTTCTGGGGTTAACCTCACTTGGTTATAATTTTTGAATTTGATTTGCTAAAATTTTGTTAAGAATGTTTGCACCTATGTTCATAATGGATATTGATTTTGTAGCTTTATTTCTTATCATTTCTTTTTCTGGCTGGATGTCAAGGTAATATCCATTTAGTTAAGACATCCAGAATCCTTCATTCCTCTTTGTACATATATACATCCACATGGTATCATTTTATCTCTGCTTAAAGGATTTCTTGTTAACATTTCTTGTAGTATGAATTTGTTGGTGAATTTGATTGATAGTGTTGAAGTCTTTGATATCTGTACTGTTTTTTCTCCTACTTTATTGATTATTGAGAGAAGGATATGAAAATCTTTAACAGTAATTGTGGGTTTTTTCATTTCTTCTTGCAATCCTATCAGATTTGCTTCATATATCTTGAAACTCTATTATTAGGTGCACAAATATTTATCGCTGTTATGTGTTTTTGATGAAATGACCACATTATCTTTTATGACTTTATGACCTTTTTATTCCTGGTGGTATCATTTAACCCTGAAACACTATTTGATATTAATAAAAATTAATTAATGTTGTATTAACTATAGGGCTTCTCTGGTGGCTCAGGTAGTAAAGAATATACCTGTAATGCAGGAGACCCAGGTTTGATTCCTGGGTTGGGAAGACCCCCTGGAGGAAGGAATGGCTACCCACTCCAGTATTCTGGCCTAGAGAATCCCATGGAAAGAGGAGCCTATATTAATATATTGATATCAAATAATATTTCAAGGTAAATTATACTACCAGGAATAAAAAGCTATATAATTAATGTTGGGCTTCCCAGGTGGCTCAGTGGTAAAGAATCTGCCTGGCAAAGCAGGAGACACAAGAGACGTGGGTTTGATCCCTGGGTTGGAAAGGTCCCCTGGAGGAGGAAATGGCAACTTGCTCCAGTATTGTTGCCTGGAGAAGCCCATGAACAGAGGAGCCTGGAGGGCTACAGTCCATGAGGTTACAAAGAGCTGGACACAACTGAGCATGTATGCATAGAATTAATATGCTTGATATTTCTTTTTTCCACTCTTTAAAATTTTAACCTATTTGTTTTTCTATATTTAAAGCATATTTTTATAGATAGCGTATGGTTAATTCTGTTTTTTATCCAATATGGCAGTCTGTTTCTACTTTCTAACTTTAAAAACTTTGACCATTTACATTAATATGATTGTGGATACAATTAGGGTCCTATGTCTATTATTTCCCTATTTGCTCTCTGCTTGTTTCATTTGTTCTTTGTTTTCCATTTCCTTTTTTTGTCTACCCTCTTGGGTATTTTTGTGATTCAATTTTATTTCCTCTGTTGGTTTATTAGCTGTATAACTCTTTGTTTTGTTATTTTAGTGGTTATTTTAAGGTGTATGGTATACATATCTATCTTATCAGTCTACTTACAAGTGGCATTGTATCACTGCATGTATAGCATGAGAATATTATCATTGGGTACTCCATTTTTCCCTTCCCTGGTACATTGTTACTACCTTTGTAAACAATCAGTTATTTTAAAAAGAAGCTTACATATAGTTTAAAAATATTATACATTTACTCATACAGCTAACACTTCAATGTTTTTCATTCCTTTATGTGTATCCATATTTTCATCTGGTATCATTTTTTTTTTCTGCTTAAAAGATTTTTGTAGGATGGGTCTGCTAGTGATTAATCATCTCAGCTTCTGTATGACTGTAAAAGTCTTCGTTTTGCATTCATTGGTGAGAAATATTTGTGCTGGCATAGACTCCTAAGTTGAAAAAAAATTTTTTCTTTCAATATTTAAAAGATGTTGCTGTGCTGTCTTCTTGTGTGCATGGCTTCTGACGGGAAATCTGCCATCATCCTTGACTTTGTTCTTACGTGACTGCTTTAACTTTTCTCTCTGAATGCTTTTTTGTTGATCAGAAATCTTGGGATGTACGGACTGTTTTATTCAGTGCTTTGGGTGCTTATAAGCTTTCAAGACTTTATATTTGGAACTACTAATCCTTTACTTTCTGTCTTTCTCTGTGGTATAACACGAACTCTCCTTTTCTATCAGGCCAAATGATTCTGTTTTCCTTTTTTTTTTTTTGGCTCATACTGAAAATCAAGCAAATAAACAAATAATTGGATCTCAGTTTAATGAAAACCATCTTAATGATGGTGGTTAAGCATGTCTTCTTACTTCTACTTTCAGGTCAATCAATGGTCCTTTATCCTTCTGCTTCTTTGTATGAAAAATGACATCATTTCACATCATTTTGTGACTGATATTTACAGCTACCTAATATTTTTTCAAATGATATTATGTATGCAATTTTTATGTAGCACTAACCCTGATCAGTTCAGTTCTCTTCAGTCGCTCAGTCATGTCCGAATCTGTGATCCCATGGACTGCAGCACGCCAGGCTTCCCTGCCCATCACCAACTTTAAACTTACTCAAACTCATGTCCGTTGAGTCAGTGATGCCATCCAACCATCTCATCCTCTGTCATCCCCTTCTCCTCCTGCCCTCAATCTTTCCCAGCATCAGAGTCTTTTCAAATGAATCAGTTCTCTGCATCAGTTGGCCAAAGTACTGGAGTTTCAGCTTCAGCATCAGTCCTTCCAGTGAATATTCAGGACTGATTTCCTTTAGGATGGACTGGTTGGATCTCCTTGAAGTTCAAAGGGCCTCTCAAGAGTCTTATCCAACACCACAATTCAAAAGCATCAATTCTTCGATGTTCAGATTTCTTTACAATCCATCTCTCACATCCATACATGACTACTGGAAAAGCTATAGCTTTGACTAGATGGACCTTTGCCAGCAACATAATGTCTGCTTTTTAATATGATGTCTACGTCATAGTTTTTGTTCCAAGGAGTAAGCGTCTTTTAATTTCATGGCTGCAGTCACCATCTACAGTGATTTTGGAGCCCGAAAGATAAAGCCTCTCACTGTTTCCACTGTTTCCCCATCTATTTCCCATAAGTGATGGGACCAGATGCCATGATCTTCGTTTTCTGAATGTTGAGCGTTAAGCCAATTTTTTCACTCTCCTCTTTCACTTTCATCAAGAGGCTTTGTAGTTCTTCTTCACTTTCTGCCATAAGGGTGGTGTTATCTGCATATCTGAGGTTATTGATATTTCTCCTGGCAATCTTGATTCCAGCTTGTGCTTCATCCAGCTTGGCATTTCACATGATATACTTTGCATATAGGTTAAACAAGCAGGGTGACAATATACAGCCTTGATGTACTCCTTTCCCAATTTGGAACCAATCTGTTGTCTCATGTCTAGTTCTAATTGTTGCTTCTTGACCTGCATACAGATTTCTCAGGAGACCAGTAAGGTGGTCTGGTATTCCCATCTTTTTAAGAACCTTCCACAGTTTGTTGTGATCCACTCAGTCAAAGGCTTTGGCATAGTCAATAAAGCAGAAATAGATGTTTTCTGGAACTCTCTTGCTTTTTTGATGATCCAAAAGATGTTGGCAATTTGATCTTTGGTTCCCCTGGCTTTTCTAAATCCAGCTTAAATATCTGGAAGTTCACAGTTCACATACTGTTGAAGCCTGGCTTGGAGAATTTTGAGCATTACTTTACTAGCATGTGAGATGAGTGCAATTGTGTGGTAGTTTGAGCATTCTTTGGCATTGCCTTTCTTTGGAATTGGAATGAAAACTGACCTTTTCCAGTCCTGTGGCCACCGCTGAGTTTTCCAAATTTGCTGGCACATTGAATGCAGCACTTTTACAGCATCATCTTTTAGGATTTGAAATACCTCAACTGGAACTCCATCACCTCCACTAGCTTTGTTCGTAGTGATGCTTCCTAAGGCCCACTTGACTTCACATTCCAGGATGTCTGGATCCCGTCCAGTGATCACAACATCACGGTTATCCGTGTCATTAAAATCATTTTTGTGTATAGTTCTTCTGTGTTCTTGCCAGCTCTTCTTAATATCTTCTGCTTCTGTTCATTTCAGTTCAGTTCAGTTCAATCGCTCAGTCATGTCCAACTCTTTGCGACCCCATGAATCGCAGCAGGCCAGGCCTTCCTGTCCATCATCAACTCCCGGAGTCCACTCAGATTCATGTCCATCGAGTCAGTGATGCCATCCAGCCATCTCATCCTCTGTCGTCCTCTTCTCCTCCTGCCCCCAATCCCTCCCATCATCAAAGACTTTTCCAGTGAGTCAACTCTTCACATGAGGTGCTTCTGTTAGGTCCATACAATTCCTGTCCTTTATTGTGCCCATCTTTGCATGAAATGTTCCCTTGTTATCTCTACTTTTCTTGAAGAGATCTCTAGTCTTTCCCATTCTATTGTTTTCCTCTATTTCTTTGCACTGATCGCTGAGGAAGTCTTTCTTATCTCTCCTTGCTATTCTTTGGAACTCTGCATTCAAATGGGTATATCTTTCCTTTCCTCCTTTGCCTTTTGCTTTTCTTCTTTCTTCAGCTATTTGTAAGGCCTCCTCAGATAACAATTTTACCTTTTTGCATGTCTTTTTCTTGGGGATGGTCTTGATCACTGCCTCCTGTACCATATCACAAATCTCTGTGTCCATAGTTCTTCAGCCACCCCGTCTATCAGATCTAATCCCTTGAATCTATTTGTCATTTCCACTGTATAATTGTAAGGGATTTGTTTTAGGTCACACGTGAATGGTCTAGTGGGTTCCCCTACTTTCTTCAATTTATGTCTGAATTTTGTAATAAGGAGTTGTTTATCTGAGCCACTGTCAACTCCCAGTCTTGTTTTTGCTGACTGTATAGAGCTTCTCCATCTTTAGTTGCAAAGAACATAATCAATCTGATTTTGGTATTGGACATTTGGTGATGTCCATGTGTAGAATCTTCTCTGGGTTGTTGGAAGAGAGCATTTACTATGACTAATGCAAAGAGTCTAACCCTGATAGTACTCATCATAAAATCTACCATTCATTTCGAATCTATTATATGTGATTTTTTAATATGTCCAGTTTTGTGTCCATTTGACTTCAATTCAACCACTATTGCTATAACTATATTGAAGATGAAGAAATGAAGAATTCAGGAAGCTAACAACCTTTCCAGATTCATGTATACCTAGTAAAAGTCAGAGTTAGGGCATAACTGGGGTCTCTCTAGCCCTTAAGTCCATATTCTCTCCATTACATTTTTGTTTTTTTTAATGTCACTCAGTCGTGTCTGACTCTTTGAGACCCCATGGACTATACAGTCCATGGAATTCTCCAGCCCAGAATACTGGAGTGGGTAGCCTTCCCCTTCTCCAGGGGATCTTCCCAACCCAGGGATTGAACCCAGGTCTCCTGCATTGCAAGCAGATTCTTTACCAGCTGAGCTACAAGGGAAGCCCAAGAATACTGGAGTGGGTAGCCTATTCCTTCCCCAGGAGATCTTTCCAACCCAGGAATCGAACTGGGGTCTCCTGCATTGCAGGTGGATTCTTTACCAACTGAGCTGTGAGGGAAGTCCCCATTACGTCTTGGTGACTTTTAAAATGCTGGTTGCACCTCCTACCTTAAAAAGTTACTTTTCTATATCATTGCCTGTCTGGATTTCATTTATCAATCGGTAATATACTGGACATGCAGACACGGGAACTTGAGTATTGCAGTTGATAATACTAAAAAACAAAAACAGATTGCTGTCAGTACAACACCAAATAACGCAAGAGAAGGAAAGATTACCAATCATTGTTTTATATGCTCCATGAGGGCAGAGGCGCAGGAGGTTCTGTCCTCCAGATTTAGGGGAAATTGTTGTTTTAAATGTCAAACATGACTAAGAAATTCTGACAGGCTACCAATCAGAGGGCCTTTGCCTATCACAACTCAAAATCTTGCCTACTGTACTTCCCTCCAAGCAAAGCCTTCCTTCTCATCATTGACCAGTCTTCTCAGGGAAGAGCTCAGGCCTTTCAAATTCTTCCAAAAATGAAGAATTCTGCTCCTTAAGCCTGATTGTTTCCTCCAAGTTGCCTAAAGGAGTGGTGTATTTATTAGCTCTATAACTGCTTGGATTAGCATTCTGGTAATGTAACACCCTCCAAACCCCAGTCTCCTTAGCTTTGTGATGGTCATGATAATAGTATCTACATTATAGGCACTATGAGACAATCTATGTAAATTGCTGAGCACAGTGCCTGGCCAAAATATCTTCAGTGAATATTAGCTTATATTATAAATAGCCACGTTTTGGGTCTGTTTTCCTTCAGGCAAATGAAGAGATAGTCTGACTCTCAGATACACCCTAAAATTAGTTAACCTGTCTACAAGTAAGAATATTGGTTGTTGACTGATGAGGTTACAATTCCAGAGGAGAGAGATACAGGCTAGGATTACGCTTATATGCCTTTAGTTTAACTCAGGACACCTGGTTCCCGAAGTCAGGGTCTGAAGGCATTAATCAGTCATTTTTTGTGGTATGTAAAGGTGGCTCAGTGGTAAAGAATCCACCTGCCAATACAGGAGACACAGGAAACATGGGTTTGGTCCCTGGGTTGGAAAGATCCCCTGGAGAAGGAATTGGCAACCCACTCCAGTATTCTTGCCTGGGAAATCCCATGGACAGAGGAGCCTGGTGGGCTACAGTCCATGGAGTCTCAAAGAATTGGATATGACTGAGTGACTCACCACACACACAAGCCTGCATACATCGACTTTGGGCAATAACCTGTGTTCTCTAAGCCTGGTGAGACAGATACAGTGTGCATGCATGCTTAATTGCCCAGTCGTGTCTAACTCTACGACCTTTATGGATTGACTATGTGACTGTTAAGGAGCCTCATGGACAGGTTCCTTTCTACATGGGATTTTTCAGGCAAGAATACTGGAGTGAGTTGCCATCTCTTCCTCCAGAGGATCTTTCTGATTCAGGAATCAAACCCAAGTTTACTGCCTTGCAGGCAGATTCTTTACCCACTGAGCCAACAGGGAAGCCCAAGACAGATATAGCTGCCACTGCTGCTAAGTCACTTCAGTTGTGTCTGACTCTGTGTGACCCCATAGATGGCAGCCCACCAGGCTCCCCCGTCCCTGGGATTCTCTAGGCAAGAATACTGGAGTGGGTTGCCATTTCCTTCTCCAATGCATGAAAGTGAAAACTGAAAGTGAAGTTACTCAGTCGTGTCCGACTCTTCGCGACCCCATGGACTGCAGCCTACCAGGCTTCTCCATCCATGGGATTTTCTAGACAAGAGTACTGGAGTGGGTTGCCATTGCCTTCTCCAGACAGATATAGAGTCATAGGTAAAAGGCAAAGGGCAGACATGGGAAGCTTAGGAGGAGGGCTGTATTGGACAGGCCAGAAAGACTTCAATATTTCAGTGTTGATGGAAATATTATATATTTTTAAGGCTGAGGGGTAGGCTTTCAGATTAGGTTTACATTTAATCATCAATTAGGTAATTGTCTTCCCTGGTGGCTCAGACGGTAAAGCGTCTGCTTACAATACAGGAGACCCGGGTTCCATCCCTGGGTCGGGAAGATCTCCTGGAGAAGGACATAGCAACCCACTCCAGTATTCTTGCCTGGAAAATCCCATGGATGGAGGAGCCTGGCAGGCTACAGCCTATGGGGTCGCAAAGAGTTGGACACAACTGAGCGGCTTCACTTTACTTCACTTCAGGTAATTGTCAACTTGTTTTTTAGTCCTTGTAGTACATAGTTTAATTTGTTCAGTTGTTTAGCAAATCTTTATTAAATATTTTCAAACTTCTAAGCACAGGAAATACAAAAACAATTAAGACAAATTTTGTACCTTCAAGTAACACACCCTTTCATGAAGCAGTGTTTGAGGCAAACACAGAATTTGATAATTACAATGCAATATGGTAATTTTAATATAGCAGGGTTCTATGTGCTTCAGGGGAAGCTCTGGAGGAGGAAGGATAAATTGGAATTAGGTGAAAGGGAAGGAAAGAAGGGCTATGGAGAAGACAATATGCACCAAATGCTGTTGAAATGGACTTGCAAGGTCATAGATAAAGGAAGGTCTGACTACAAGAGTCTTGTAGTCCCATTGAATCATACTTGTATAGCAATTCAGTATTAACTTTAACCCCTCTCTAGGCCATAGTCTGCTTGTCTCCACCTCATGGGGCTGCAGTCAGAATAGAGAGGTGGGAGTAGGGGAAGCACTTGGCCTAGAGTTAAACGTTAAGTTTAACTTAATGTTTCTGCTTCTGCTGTCTCAGTTACAGACTATGTAGAGTTCATTCTATTGACTGAATGACTGAGAGTAATTGTGATTCTGCACAAACATCTCTTCAGATCCCACCTTCCTTCTCTATAACATGACCTATGGGGTAGAGCCAGATGTTCTCAAAGATTTGCCATAGCTGAAATCTAGGATGGATTTGATTTCTGGGAAAGGACATTCTAACACAGATCACTTATCATCAATGTTCCTTTGTTGTTTTTCAGAAAGACTTTCCACCACCAGAACACCTAGGTAAGGTTTCTGCTTCTGGTGCTGTGAGCCTTTTCATTTTATTTATGTTTCCAAGATAGAACATGAAACTATGTGCATTTAAAAGTATTTTACTTGATTTCTTATTTAAATTTTCAAATGCTTGGTGGGGAGGGATAAATTAGAACAAGATTGATTCACACACATTACAATGTATATCAATAAGATAGATAACTAATAAGGACCTACTGTATAGCACAGGGAACTCTGCTCAATATTCTGTAATGGCCTACATGGAAAAAGAAGCTAAAAAAGGGTGTACATATATATATATATATACATATATATATATACACACACACATATATATAATAACAGATTCACTTTGCTGTACACCTGAAACTAACACAACATTGCAGATTATACCCCAATAAATTTATTTTTTTTCAGGTTCAAATTCTTATGACATAAATGTGGTACTGCAGATGGTGACTGCAGCCATGAAATTAAAAGATGCTTACTCCTTGGAAGGAAAGTTATGGCCAACCTAGATAGCATATTAAAAAGCAGAGACATTACTTTGCCAACAAATGTCCGTCTAGTAAAGGCTATGGTTTTTCCAGTAGTCATGTATGGATGTGACAGTTGGACTATAAAGAAAGCTGAGCACCAGAGAATTGATGCTTTTGATTTGTGATGTTGGAGAAGACTCTTGAGAGTCCCTTGGACTGCAAGGAGATCCAACCAGTCCATCCTAAAGGAGATCAGTCCTGGGTGTTCATTGGAAGGACTGATGTTGAAGTTGAAACTCCAATACTTTGGCCACCTGATGCGAAGAGCTGACTCATTTGAAACGACCCTGATGCTGGGAAAGACTGAGGGCAGGAGGAGAAGGGGATGACAGAGGATGAGATGGTTGGATGGCATCACTGACTCAATGGACATGAGTTTGGGTAAACTCCAGGAGTTGGTGATGGACAGGGAAACCTGGTGTGCTGCAGTGTATGGGGTTGAAAGGAGTCAGACATGACTGAGCAACTGAACTGAACTGAACTGAAATGTGGTTAGGAAGGCTACTTTCAAACATAGTTATGAATGAGCATACTTATACTTGGACTATAAAGAAGACTAAGTGCCAAAGAATTGATGCTTTTCAACTGTGGTATTGGAGAAGACTCTTGAGAGTCCCTTGGACTACAAGGAGATCAAACCAGTCAATCCCAAAGGAAACCAACCCTAAGTATCCATTGGGAGGACTGGTGCTGAAGCTGAAGCTCCAATACTTTGGCTACCTGATGTGAAGAGCTGACTCATTAGGAAAGACCTGATGCTGGGAAAGACTGAAGGCAGGAGGAGAAGGGGATGACAGAGGATGAGATGGTTGGATGGCATCACCGACTCAATGGACATGAGTTTGAGCAAATTCTGGTAGATGGTGAAGTACGGGGAAGCCTGGCAGGCTGCAGTCCATGGGGTTGCAAAGAGTCAGACATGACTGAGCGACTGAACAACAAAATACTTACTTATACATGGAATTAATGTTGTTTACTATCCATCCATCTTAATTTATCTTCTTCCATAAGTGTGCTCTAGCAGAGAACTGACCACTTAATGACATCATCTTTCTTAAGGCTTTATTTATTTATTCCCTTATTGTTCATTTTCCCACTCATACACTTATTCAGGAGACTATGATTGAATGCTGGCAGTGTTCAACTCAACAATGTTAACTGTGGAACGAAATGAAATTAGAAAAAAATACTTTTCCTGAAGAGCTTTCATAGTATTTTACAGGAAAGGTATATCATTATAATATGAGGTAGAAAACTGAAAGGGACCTTAAAAAAAGACAAAGGCCGATTTCTGAGGGAATGTAGAAGCTTCTGTTAATTCATGCTGAAGCATTTCAACTTTTGAAAATAATTTAAAAGATAGGTAAATACAAGTGTTTATTCTATCAAAGGGATCTTGAACTGTGTAGTCTTTGCCCTCTGATCTTGCCTCAGCTGGTCTTTTCTGTAATGTTGCCCTGGCTATATCTTGCACCGTACTTCTGACATTTTCTCAAAAGAGCCATGCAGACTCAGAGTAAGCAGCCATGATATTTTACATAACCATGCTGGGCTCTTCCTGCATATTGATTTTCCCGAAATGCTATATAATCCACAAATACATTTCTCTTTTTCTCTCTCATCACCTCATCATAGTTACAGTCCCAGGGAGTTTAAGGAACCTTCCGGAACCTCCAACACAAATCCTCAAGAGCCACTGGACCCAGTGGAACCGCAGCCAGTGTACAACAATGGTGAGGACTTCCTAAGGGACAGAGAGCTCCAGGAATGAATCAGGAGGGAAGAGAGAGTGAGCAATAGTCCATGGTTCAGTCGTATTCAATTTTTAAATGATATTTCTGGCCGTATGTCAGGGATAGTAGGTGGTTATAAACTTGGTGACTGGAAGAAGAGTCTGTAGTGTGAGGTCTTGACTACAGCCAACTGTAATCTATTCCTTCACAGTGAATCCTGGAGATAGTGACCTGGTTTATTCCCAGATCTGGAGCATCCAACATACAAAAGAAAATTCAGGTAAGACAAACTTGAAATAAATAGAGGCAAGACGGCAGTGTTTTATCAGATCCAGCAAAGGAGTTTTGATCAAAGAGTCATCTCAAATATGAATCCAACATGAAAGGCATTAACTGTTCTTCTTATAATACAAATCCTATAATCATATCTATTCCTTCTTACTTGTGTACACTGCCGTCATTACCCGATAAATTCATTAAGGACAGATACTGTATTTCTTTGCTAATATGTCAATAGCATCTAGTGTTCATGCTTAGAAAACTATAGGCCCCCTAAATAGTTTTTTTCTTTTTTTTAGTAAATGAATGAACATAATTACTAAATTAAGGCTTTTATTATCTAATGAGTAAAGAATTGTAATTCTTTTAACTGTTCTTTTTATTTCCAATATTGTTCTCCTTCCAACCTTGGGTTTGATCCCTGGGTTCCTGGATTGGGAAGATCCCCTGGAGAAGGGAAAGTCTACCCACTACAGTATTCTGGCCTGGAGAATTTCATGGAATGTATAGTCCATGGGGTTGCAAAGACTTGGACACGACTGAGTGACTTTAACTTTCCAACCTTCTAACAATCTGTTCCCAGAATGATCCCTCTGAGATGCACAATTGATCACATCATTGTCAAGATTAACTGTCCTCAACAATTCTTCATTTTAAAGCACGGCCTTTGCCTCCCTCCATGCTTTTGTCTTTCGTCTAAGCTCTGCCTTATGTCCTTGCTTTAGCCATGTTAAACTCTCAGCATTTCCTTGATCAAACTGAGCTATTTTGTGCTTCTTATCTGTCTTGTGAAGAAAGCTGAGCACTGAATAATTGATGCTCTTGAACTGTGGTGTTGGAGAAGACTCTCGAGAGTCCCTTGGACTGCAAGGAGATCCAACCAGTCCATTCTGAAAGATATCAGCTCTGGCATTTCTTTGGAAGGAATGATGCTAAAGCTGAAACTCCAGTACTTTAGCCACCTCATGCGAAGAGTTGACTCATTGGAAAAGACTGATGCTGGGAGGGATTGGGGGCAGGAGGAGAAGGGGATGACGGAGGATGAGATGGCTGGATGGCATCACTAACTCAATGGACGTGAGTCTGAGTGAACTCTGGGAGTTGGTGATGGACAGGGAGGCCTGGCATGCTGCAATTCATGGGGTCACAAAGAGTCGGACACGACTGAGCAACTGAACTAAACTGAATGTTCTTGCCTCTAGTTGGCCTATAACCCTTAGTCACATTTCTAGGCATAATTCAATTATCACTACGAAACTCATAATGATTCCCACCAGCCCTCCCTATCTCCTGACCTGAGAGGAACTGATTATTCTTTAGTGCAACAGCATAGTTTAATACGCATTTTTATCTTGGTCCTTATAATACTTGTTGAATTTGTTTTCATCTCTATTTTTCTCCATAATGGTAAGATTTCTGATCATATGCACAGAGTTTGTGTCATTTTTGCTTCCTTATAAATTACTAATGCTTAATAGGAGGTCATTATTCACTGAATACTTACTGGGTGGTTAAGTAAATAAAAGAAATCCAAATAGTCTCTTGGAAGGATTGAAGAAATACACACACTGAATTTTCTCAGTGTTAACGTTGCAAATCTTTGGCTTACTGGGAATTTTCTTTGTGATCTTAGAGTCCCAAGCTGCTATTGGAGAATCCTCCTCCAATTTCTCTGTGCAAAGTGAAACGAATCATATTTACTTCCTTCTCCCAAATGACCAATATAGACATTGTTGTTGTTGCTTAATTGCTAAGTTGTGTACAACTTTTTGCGACCCCATGGACTGAGGCAGATGAGATTTCCCTGCCCTTCACTATCTCCCTGAGTTTGCTCAAACTCATGTCCACTGAGTTGGTGATGCCATCCAACCATCTCATCCTCAGTTGCCCCCTTCTCCTCTTGTCCTCAGTTTTCCCCAGCACTGGGGTCTTTTCCAGTGAGTCAGCTCTTCTCATCAGGTGGCCAAAGTTTTGCAGCTTCATCTTCAGCATCAGTCCTTCCAATGGATATTCAGGTCTTATTTCCTTTAGGATTGACTGATTTGATCTCCTTGCTGTCCAAGGACTCTCAAGAGTCTTCTCCAGTACCCCCATTTGAAAGTGTCCAGAGAAGAATTGCTTTATGGTCCAACTCTCACATCTATACATGACTACTGAAAAAAACCATAGCTTTGACTAAATGGACCTTTGTTGGCAAAGTGATGTCTTTGCTTTTTAATACACTTATCTAGGTTCATCACAGATTTTCTTCCAGGGAACAAGCATCTTTTAATTTCATAGCAGCAGTCACCATCCCCAGTGATTTTGGAGCCCAAGAAAATGAAATCTGTCCCTGCTTCCACTTTTCCTCTTTCTATTTGCCATGAAGTGATAGGACCAGATGCCATGATCTTCAGTTTTTGAATGTTGAATTTTAAGCCAGCTTTTTCACTTTCCTCTTTCACCTTCATCAAGAGGCTTTTAGTTCCTCTTCACTTTCTGCCACTAAAAGGTATCACCTGCATGTCTGAGGTTGTTGATATTTCTCCCAGCAATCTTGATTCCAGCTTGTGAGTCATCCAGCCCAGCATTTTGTGTGATATATTCTGCATGTAAGTGAAATAAGCAGACTGACAATATACAAACTTCATGTATTCCTTTTCCAATTTTGAACCAGTCCACTGTTCCATGTACAGTTCTAACTGTTGCTTCTTGTCCTGCATACAGGTCTCTCAGGAGGCAGGTAATGTGGTCTGGTACTCCCATCTCTTTAAGAATATTCCACAATTTGTTGTGATCCACAGTCAAAGGCTTTAGCATAGTCTATGAAACAGAAGTAGATGTTCTGTTGGAATTCCATTGCTTTTTCTATGATCCAGCATATGTTGGCAATTTGATCTCTGGTTCCTCTGCCTTTTCTAAGCAGAGGACATCTGACATTTTGTATATCTGGAAGTTCTTGGTTCACTTACTGCTGAAGCCTAGCTTAAAGGATTTTGAGCAAAATCTTGCTAGTATGTGAAATGAGTGCTGCTGCTGCTGCTGCTAAGTTGCTTCAGTCGTGTCTGACTCTGTGCGACCCCATAGATGGCAGCCCACCAGGCCCCCCCGTCCCTGGGATTCTCCAGGCAAGAACACGGGAGTGGGTTGCCATTTCCTTCTCCAATGCAGGAAAGTGAAAATTGAGGGTGAAGTTGCTCAGTCATGTCCGACTCTCAGCGACCCCATGGACTACAGCTCACGAGGCTCCTCTTTCCATAAGATTTTCCAGGCAAGAGTACTGGTGTGGGGTGCCATTAAATTGTATAGTAATTTGAACATTCTTTGGCATTGCTTTTCTTTGACATTGGAACGAAAACTCACCTTTTCCAGTCCTGTGGCCACTGTTAAGTTTTCCAAATTTGCTGGTATATTGAGTGCAGTGCTTTAACAGCATCATCTTTTAGGATTTGAAATAGCTCAACTGGAATTCCATCACCTGCACTAGCTTTGTTTGTAGCAATCTTTCCTAAGGCTCACTTGACTTTGCACTCCAGAATGTCTGGCTCTAGGTGAGTGACCATACCATCTTGGTTATCTGGGGGCATTAAGAGCTTTTTCACACAGTTCTGTGTATTCTGTGTAGTGCTTCCTCTTCTTAATCTCTTCTGCTTCTGTTAAGTCCTTGCCATTTTTGTCCTTTATTGTGCCTGTCTTGGCATGAAATGTTCCCTAGGTATCTCCAATTTTCTTAAAGAGATTGCTAGTCTTCCCCATTCTCTTATTTCCCTTTATTTCTTTACATTGTTCACTTTAGAAGGCCTTCTTATCTCTCCTTGCTATTCTCTGAAACTCTGTATTCAGTTGAGTATATCTGTCCCTTTCTCCTTTGCTTTCATTTCTCTTTTTTTCTTAGCTATTTGTAAGGCCTCCCCAGACAACCACTTTGCCTCTTGCATTTCTTTTTCTTGGGTATGGTGTTGGTTACTGTCTCCTGTACAGTGTTACAAACCTCCATCCATAGTTTTTCAGGCACTCTGTCTACCAGATCTAGTTCCTTGAATCTATTGATGACCTTCACTGTGTAATCACAGGGATTTGATTTAGGTCATACACGAATGGCCTAGTGGTTTTCCTTGCTGCTGCTGCTAAGTCACTTTAGTCGTGTCCGACTCTGTGCGACCCCATAGACAGCAGCCCACCAGGCTCCCCCATCCCCGGGATTCTCCAGGCAAGAACATTGGAGTGGGTTGCCATTTCCTTCTCCAATGCATGGAAGTGAAAAGTGAAAGTGAAGTCGCTCAGTTGTGTCCGACCCTCAGCAACCCCATGGACTTCAGCCTTCCAGGCTCCTCCATTCATGGGATTTTCCAGGCAAGAGTATTGGCCTGGGGTGCCATTGCCTTCTCTGAGTGGTTTTCCCTACTTCCTTCGATTTGAGCCTGAATTTTGCAATAAGCAGCTGTTGATATGAGCCACGGTTAGCTCCAGGTCTTCTTTTTGAAGACTGTATAGTGTGTTTCCATCTTCAGCTGCAAAGAATATAATCAATCTGATTTCCATAATAACCATCTGGTGATGCCCATGTGTAGAGTTATCTCTTGTGTTGTTGGAAGCCATAGAAGTGCTGAATAGAGGTGGGGAGGTGGAAATAGCAGGGCTTCTCTGCTGTAGTTGTGATGAACAGTGGAGAAAGAAAGATATTTTCAGGAAAGTCATTCTGGACATTTTAAGGGCAGAGGAAAGGCTCTATTGTGTGTGTGTGAGGATAGGATACTTGGTCTGTGAGGGCTTGAAAGAATTCACCAGAAGAGACAGTTAGGAAATGAGTCAACAGAGGAAAAATTGGTTTAGAATGCATTGTGAGTATGTTGTAAGTTACAATATATTACCCACAGTTTAATAGTTTTCTTTCCTCTTCCAATTCAACAGCAAATTCACCAAGGAAACAGTGGGAAGATAAGGTGAGTCACATTTCCTGGCTTTCTTTCCCCTCTGCTCTTCCTTACTTATATTTTGGTATTAACTGTTTGTGCTTTTTCCCTTCCCACTAGGAACCCACAGTCATCTATTCAGATTTGAAGAAGGCATATCCAGATGACTCCACAGGGCAAGCCAGCGTTGGAGACAGTGACCTTGAAGATGCTGTAGAAAACTATGAGAATGTTCCATGCATATTATCAGCCTTAGACCGCTAGCTCTGTACCCACAGTGGCTCATAGAGACCCTGTGAAGCAGCGTGTCTCTCTCTTGGTTATCTCCAACCATAGTTCTTCTTTCCCTGCAGTGCTCAGCATCCCGAAAGACTGGACAATGGGGGATGTGACTGTGTGAAAGTTCTGCCAACTTCCTCTGTGCCCAAGTCTGTGTATTCTCTAGGAACATAGGGAGCAGCATTTGAGTAAATTCTGCAGTGTTTTCACAGTAGGGATACTTGTGAAGGCAAGGCAGGTAGGCCTTCAGCTCCTGGGCCTGTTAAAGAGCAGGGAAAAGCAGTCTAGCCAGGATCACAAGGATGCAATCATCAAAAGTTGATTGGAGAGGGGTTAAAATTTTCTAGGGTACTGTCGCTACATAAACAGTTTGTTCTAAACATCTTGTTTCCCTTTCCATTTTTGTTGATAGTGTCATTGATGATGTTCTGGTGCACATGCTTTGTTCCAGCTACCCACTGCAAATGACCAAAAAGCTTTATTCTGTCCACTGATATACTATTTCTTCATGAAATATACACAGTGTTAAGATTTTCAAAAACAACCTATTCTGTTTAATGGGCTGCTGCTGCTGCTGCTGCTAAGTCACTTCAGTGCTGTCCAACTCTGTGAGACCCCATAGACAGCAGCCCACCAGGATGCTCTGTCCCTGGGATTCTCCAGGCAAGAATACTGGAGTGGGTTGCCATTTCCTTCTCCAGTTTAATGGGCAAGAACTTCCAAACTGTTTGACTAAATAGTATTGTGGACCAATTGTATTCTCTCAAAGTTCAGTGTGACCATTCTTGGAGATCGGACCTTTTAGGAGGTAATTACAGTTAAATGAGATTTTAAGGGTGGCCGTTAACTGAAGTGGACAGGTGTCTTTGCAAGAGAAGAGGAGACAACAGAGCCTGCTCTGTCTTTCTTCATGCACACAGAGGAAAGGCCATGTGTAGACAAACAAGAAGACAGGCACCTATAAAGCCAGAGGCGGCAGGAAGACAGATCTCAGCAGAAGCCAAGTTTGCCAGCACCTTGATCTTGGGCTCCCAGAACTAAGATAAAATAGAGTTTTGATGTTTAAGCCACCAAGTCTGTGATATTTTGTTGTGACAGCCAGAGCAGACTAGCACAGATTTATACATAGATAGATGATAAATGATTGAGGATGATAATCATGATAGATAGATAGATAATAGTTAGTTAGATACATAGATAAGATAGTTGCTGGTGTGTGACAGTGTTTGTACATCCCAGCCCACACAGAATTTGTAGTCTTCAAGACACTTCCTCTCTCATAAGACCATATATTCCTCCTACCAGTGGCAGCTCAATTTTACTGTTTAATTATTCAACATCCACTATTTGATGTCTACAGAAGCATCAACACCAGTCTTGGAAAGTCATTAGAGGCAGTGATTCACATGACTCAGATGAAAAAGCTTAGTGTCAATCAGGAGCCCTCTTGAGCTGAGCTGGCAGTGTATGTAGACATGGAAGGTAATTAGCAGGCTCAAAGGAGGACAGCCTTTGCATTGCTCACTGACTCCTAATCAATTCCTCAATTGACTGACAGGCTTTCAGTGTCTACCAATGAAGAATAAAACATCTTTTTAAGTATGTCAGAAAAAAATGGCAGAAGCACTTTTATTCATGAGTCCTGCTGAGGCAGAAAAGGAATAAATCAAATTGCTAGCCTCTATTACCTAGTGTTATACTGAAATATTTTTTATCTCTGAAAACAAAAAATCAGAACTTAAGAAAAGAAGCTAGAAGGACATTGAGGACTGATGCACCTCAACTGATACAATTTATGGGCATTGTTGATTTTACACCAAGCATTGCTGATAACTGTGAATAAATAATGCAACTACAATTTGTAAACTTGAAAACAACTCAAGCATAAAAGTATTGTGTGTTTCAAGTTTTATACTTACCACCCACCCCCCCACCACCGGTGTCAGAAGCTTAGACATCAGAAAGTATAAGATATATCAAAATACAATCTGACTTGAGGCTTTTATCCTCAACTAATTAATTCAACTAGAAGGATCATTGGGCTTCCCTTGTGACTTAGCTGGTAAAGAATCCGCCTGCAATTCAGGATCCCTGGGTTGGGAAGAGCCCCTGGAGAAGGGGATCTTCATATTCATCCTGGAATGCAAAGTCAAGCAGGCCTAGGAAGTATCACTATGAACAAAGGTAGTGGAGGTGATGGAATTCCAGCTGAGCTACTTCAAATCCTACAAGATGCTGCTGCTAAAGTGTTGCACTCAATATGCCAGCAAATTTGGAAAACTCAGCAGTGGCCACAGGACTGGAAAAAGATCACTTTTCATTCCAGTCCCAAAGAAAGGCAATGCCAAAGAATTATCAAACTACCACACAATAGCACTCATCTCACACACTAGTAAAGTAAAGCTCAAAATTCTCCAAGCCAGGTTTCAACAGTACATGAACCGTGAACTTCCAGATGTTCAAGCTGGATTTAGACAAGGCAGAGGAGCCAGAGATCAAATTGCCAACATCCACTGGATCATTGAAAAAGCAAGAGAGTTCCAGAAAATATCTATTTCTGCTTTATTGACTATGCCAAAGCCGTTGACTGTGTGGATCACAATAAACTGTGGAAAATTCTGAAAGAGATAGGAATACCAGACCACCTGACCTGACTCCTGAGAAACCTGTATGCAGGTCAAGAAGCAACAATTAGAACTGGACATGGAACAACAGACTGGTTCTAAACTGGGAAAGGTGTATGTCAAGGCTGTATATTGTCACCCTGTTTATTTAACATATGCAGAGTATATCATGTGAAACGCCAGGCTGGATGAAACACAACCTGGAATCAAGATTGCTGGGAGAGATATCAATAACCTCAGATATGCAGATGACTCCACCCTTATGGCAGAAAGTGAAGAAGAACTAAAGAGCCTCTTGATGAAAGTGAAAGAGTAGAGTAAAAACCTGGCTTAAAGCTCAACATTCAGAAAACTAAGATCGTGGCATCCAGTTCTATCACTTAAGGGCAAATAGGTGGGGAAACAATGGAAACAGTGAGAGACTTCATTTTTGGGGGTTCCAAAATCACTGCAGATGGTGACGGCAGCCATGAAATTAAAAGACACTTGTTCCTTGGAAGAAAAGCTATGACCAGCTAGACAGCATGTTAAAAAGCAGAGACATTACTTTGCCAACAAAGGTCTGTCTAATCGAAGCTATGGTTTTTCCAGTAGTCATGTATGAATGTGACAGTTGGACTATAAGGAAAGCTGAGCACTGAAGAATTGATGCTTTTGAATTGTGGTGTTGGAGAAGACTCTTGAGAGTCCCTTGGAGTCCTTTAGGTCATCCTAAAGGAAATCAGTTCTGAATACTCATTGGAAGGACTGATGCTGAAGCTTAAACTCCAATACTTGGGCCACCTGATGTGAAGTACTGACTCATTTGAAAAGACCCTGATGCTGGGGAAGATAGAGAGTAAGAGGAGAAGGGGATGACAGAGGATGAGACGGTTGGATGGCATCATTGACTTGATGGACATGAGTCTGAGTAAGCTCCAGGAGTAGGTGATGGGCAGGGAAGCCTGGCATGCTGTAGTCCATGGTGTCTCAAAGAGTCAGACACAGCTGAGCAGCTAAACTGACTGACACTAAGGTCATTTACTGAGGGAAAAAATGATCACCTTAAAGAGGAAATAAATATTTTTATTATGAAAGAGGGACTTAACATGTCTTGTTCTGTGTTAATAGGTACAATATGCAATCCATAATAATGTATGCCTGGCCTTTAGCGAGAGCAGGGAATCCAGGTCTGCTTCTGAGCCTAAATTTTGCTCCAAGTGTCTCCCCACTCTGAGTTCCAGAATGAATAAAAATATACAGGGAAAAGGGAACATGCCACTAGATCCAGCTGTGGAAGCCCATCTAAGAGTGGTTGCTGGGAGCCAGCACAGGAGATCCCACCCATGACAAAGGTCATGAGGAAGAGGCCTGACAGGCAAAGGCGAGTCAGGACTCGAGGGACCCCCTGGCCCTACTTGAGCATCTACCCCAAAACCAGAATCTGCCTGTCCTCCTATTTTTCACCAACTCCTCTGTTACCAATGGGGGACTGTCCCTGACCACCTTTCTCAGAAGAAAATTAACTTAGAGCTCTAGTTTATAAGTCTCCTGGGCATGTAATTGGAGTGTTTCAATTCAAACCCCTCTGATAGCTTTCTAACTTCCCTGACAGGTTTATCCAGACTTTTTCAACTACACATGTGATTGTTTACAGCCTCCCAACCACAAGAGGCACAGGAAGCTTAAAACATTCTAGGAATGTAGAGCATTTCGAGGAGTTAAAAATCATTAGAATAGAACTGGTTAAGGGTTTCATTGTTGAGCCAATACTTGCTGCCAAGTTTTCATATCTTTTATTTGTTGATATAGTTGGTATATAGAAAAAACAGGTAGTAGCCCTGGCATTAGCAACATTAGATCTTTGAGTTAAGTACTTTTTTTGTTATAACCCACTGCAACTTTGTTCTATAGGAATGTAACTTTATTTAGTACTTTGAGGGTGATGCAGATTAAGAAAAAACACTTCAAAGGAAAATGAGTTTTCTGGTTGATTAACATTTATCAAGGAAAAGAGCCATAAAATGTTAACAGGCCTCTTGGCTAGAAGATAATGTAAATCAGCTGAGACCTTTTGTATACAGAAAGGTATGCAGAAAGAAAGCCTGGTATTGATAAGGGTCAGGACTGCTGCCCCTGCATGACTCTGCATCTTCCATTATGTAAAACTTAGGGTATATAAGCTCCTTTTGAAAATAAAGTTACGGGTCTTGCACAAGCTTGGCCTTCCCATGTCGTACTTTCTTTCTCTCTTTATCTCTCTTTCAGGCTAATTCCTTGGAGTGCAGGGTCCCTCTGAGTTCACTTTATTGCCTGGGCTTCTAAGACCCACTCGAGAAGGTGCCCAAGGTGGGGCACCTTCCACTATTTGAGAGGGCACCTGAGGCCTACGTGAACAGAGCAAGTCTCTTGTCTGAGGCTTTATTGGCTTTCTGTGTAAACCAAGGAATATCAGCCTCTTTTCTCTCCTCTATTCTCTTAACTCCAAATTCTTTCCTTATCTCTCTCTATATCTATATATCTCCCTCACCTCACCATCCACACTTTGGATACCCTGGATGCAACCAGGGCTGGACCCAACCAGGGCTGGACCCTGGTAAGTGGTGACAAAAGCCAGGTTTTCTCTATTGACTTAATAGAGAAAAAAATTCCTGAGGGTGAAAGACAGGGTTGAAGTAGCTTCCCATGGATAGTAAAGAGTCATTCTGCAGAAGTGCAAGCCAGAAGCATAAGTAGCACCAAGGACAGCAATATCTAAGATGAAGAGAATCAGGAAATGCCAACAAGAAAGAGAGACATCAGAGGGGATCTAAGCCCATAGAATAGTTTCAAGTGTATGGAAGACCTTCTTCCCCTTATACAAGTTTTCAAATGGAAGGCAGATAGAGTATCTGTAAGTAGTCAGGGAGAGTCTAAGGAATATTTGGGAGAAGATTCATGAGGAAATTTTGTTTCCAACTAGTTGGTAAAGAATCTGACTGCAATGCAGGAGACCCAACTTCAATCCTTGGGTTGGGAAGGTCTTCTGGAGAAAGGAATGGCTATCCACTCCAGTATTCTTGCCCAGAGAATCCCCTGGACAGAGGGTCCTGGTGGGCTACAGTCTATGGGGTTACAAAGAATAGGACACCACTGAGTAACTAACACTTTAACTTTTGGTCAAAAGGTAACAGTTGAGGCATTAGGATTAAAGATGTTATTATAATATCTTTCTTTACATTTATTTTATTTGCTCATAAATAATTGAATAATTTATGTACAGTAAGTTGCACCTATTTAAAGTGTACAATTTGATGAATTTTGATAAATATACACATTGGTGAAACCACTACCACAATCAAGATCCCAAATATCTCCATCACCTCCAGAGTTTCCTTATCTCCTAAGCAATAGTTATTTCCCTCCACCTTTATCTTATATAATCACTGATACGCTTTCTGTCACTGTAAAAACTCTAAGGTTTTTACAGATAGAATCATAGAGTACACACTCTTTTGTGCCTGGCTTCCTTTGCCAAGCAGAAAGATTTTGATATTCATTCACATTGTTTCATGTATTCATAGTGTATATATTTTATTGCTGAATAAATATTCCATTATCCAGATATACCACTTTTGATTATCCATTTACCTCTTAATGGACATTTGGATTGTTTCCTTTGCTATGAAAATTCATGTACAGTTCTTTGTATGGACATATGTTTTCATTGCTTCTTTGTATACACTTTGGAGTGTAATTGCTGGGTCACATAGTAGATTGATGCTTAACATTTTAGGAGGGTGCAACACTCTTTTCCAAAATGACTGTACCATTTTACACCCCACAAAACAGTGCTTGATAGTTAAAGTGCTTGACATCCTTGCCAACACTTGGTATTTTCCGTCTTTAATTTTGGTTGCTCTAAGGACCCCACAGAGACTGAGATAGAACGGTGTTTGAGCATCTCATGTGGAGGTACAGGTCAGCAGTGGACTGCCACAGGGATGGGGGCTCTCCGCACAGCAGACCTGGGTATAGCATAAGCCCTCTTGGAGGAGGTCGCCATTAACCCCACCATAGAGCTGCCAGAACTTACACAGTTCAGTTCAGTTCAGTCGCTCAGTCGTGTCCGACTCTTTGCGACCCCATGAATTGCAGCACGCTAGGCCTCCCTGTCCATCACCAACTCCTGGAGTTCACTCAGACTCACGTCCATCGAGTCAGTGATGCCATCCAGCCATCTCATCCTCGGTCGTCCCCTTCTCCTACTGCCCCCAATCCCTCCCAGCATCAGAGTCTTTTCCAATGAGTCAACTCTTCACATGAGGTGGCCAAAGTACTGGAGTTTCAGCTTTAGCTTCATAACTTCTAAAGAAATCCCAGGGCTGATCTCCTTCAGAATGGACTGGTTGGATCTCCTTGCAGTCCAAGGGACTCTCAAGAGTCTTCTCAGTTCAAAACCATCAATTCTTTGGCGCTCAGCCTTCTTCACATTTCAACTCTCCCTTCCATACATGACTACTGGAAAAACCATAGACTTGACTAGATGGATCTTAGTCAGCAAAGTAATGTCTCTGTTTTTGAATATGCTATCTAGGTTGGTCATAACTTTTCTTCCAAGGAGTAAGCGTCTTTTATTTTTTATTTATTTTTTAATTTTTTTAATTTATTTTTTAAATTTTAAAATCTTTAATTCTTACATGCGTTCCCAAACATGAACCCCCCTCCCACCTCCCTCCCCACAACATCTCTCTGGGTCATCCCCATGCACCAGCCCCAGGCATGCTGCACCCTGCGTCAGACATAGACTGGCGATTCAATTCTTACATGATAGTATACATGTTAGAATGCCATTCTCCCAAATCATCCCACCCTCTCCCTCTCCCTCTGAGTCCAAAAGTCCGTTATACACATCTGTGTCTTTTTTCCTGTCTTGCATACAGGGTCGTCATTGCCATCTTCCTAAATTCCATATATATGTGTTAGTATACTGTATTGGTGTTTTTCTTTCTGGCTTACTTCACTCTGTATAATTGGCTCCAGTTTCGTCCATCTCATCAGAACTGATTCAAATGAGTTCTTTTTAACGGCTGAGTAATACTCCATTGTGTATATGTACCACAGCTTTCTTATCCATTCATCTGCTGATGGACATCTAGGTTGTTTCCATGTCCTGGCTATTATAAACAGTGCTGTGATGAGGTCCAGACGGCTTCACAGCTGAATTCTACCAAAAATTTCGAGAAGAGCTAACACCTATCCTCCTCAAACTTCCAGAAAATTGTAAGCGTCTTTTAATTTCATGGCTGCAATCACCATCTGCAGTGATTTTGGAGCCCCCAAAAATTGTCTGGCACTGCTTCCACTGTTTCCCCATCTATTTCCCATGAAGTGATGGGACCGGATGCCATGATCTTTGTTTTCTGAATGTTGAGCTTTAAGCAAACTTTTTCACTCTCCTCTGTCACTTTCATCAAGAGGCTTTTGAGTTCCTCTTCACTTTCTGCCATAAGGGTGGTGTCATCTGCATATCTGAGGTTATTGATATTTCTCCCAGCAATCTTGATTCCAGCTTGTGTTTCTTCCAGTCCAGCGTTTCTCATGATGTACTCTGCATATAAGTTAAATAAGCAGGGTGACAATATACAGCCTTGACGTACTCCTTTTCCTACTTGGAACCAGTCTGTTGTTCCATGTCCACTTCTAACTGTTGCTTCCTGGCCTGCATACAGATTTCTCATGAGGCAGGTCACGTGGTCTGATATTCCCATCTCTTTCAGAATTTTCCACAGTTTCTTGTGATCCACATAGTCAAAGGCTTTAGCATAGTCAATAAAGCAGAAATAGATGTTTTTTCTAGAACTCTCTTGCTTTTTCCATGATCCAGTGGATGTTGACAATTTGATCTCTGGTTCCTCTGCCTTTTCTAAAACCAGCTTGAACATCAGGAACTTCATGGTTCACGTATTGCTGAAGCCTGGCTTGGAGAATTTTGAGCATTACTTTACTAGCATGTGAGATAAGTGCAACTGTGCAGTAGTTTGAGCATTCTTTGGCATTGCCTTTCTTTGGGATTGGAATGAAAACTGACCTTTTCCAGTCCTGTGGCCACTGCTGAGTTTTCCAAATTTCTTGGCATATTGAGTGCAGAACTTACACAGGACTGGGAAATAGACTCTTGGAGAGCACAAACAAAACCTTGCGTGCACTAGGACCCAGGAGAAAGGAGCAGTGACCTCACAAGAGACTGGCCCTGACTTGCCTGTGACTGTCCAGGAGTCTCCAGTGGAGGCGTGAGTGAGTGGTGGCCTGCTGCAGGATTGGGGGCATTGAGTGTAGAAGTTCATGCATGAAATCTTTTGAAGGAGGTCACCATCATCTTCATCACCTCCAGCATAGTTTGGCCAGGTAAATAACAGGGAGGGAACACAGCTCCACCCATAAATAGAAAATTGAATTAAAGATTTACAGAGCATAGCCCCACCCATCAGAATAAGACCCAGTTTCCCCCTCAGTCAGTCTCTCCCATCAGGAAGCTTCCAAGAGTCTTTTATCCTTCTTCATCAGAGGGCAGACAGACTGAAAACCACAATCACAGAAAACTAACCAATCTAATCACATGGACCACAGCTTTGTCTAACTCAATGAAACTATGAGCCATGCCATGTAGGGCCACCCAAGACAGACAGGTCATGGTGGAGAGTTTTGACAAAATGTGGTCCACTGGAGAAGGGAATGGCAAACTGCCTCATTATTCTGGCCTTGAGAACCCCATGAAGAGTATGAAAAGGCAAAAAGATAGGACATTGAAAGATGAACTCCCCAGGTCTGTAGGTTCCCAATATGCTACTGGAGATCAGCAGAGACATAACTCCAGAAAGAATGAAGAGACAGTCAAAGCAAAAACAACACCCAGTTTTGGATGTGATGGTGATGGAAGTAAAGTCCGATGCTGTAAAGAACAATATTGCATAGGAACCTGGAATGTTAGGTCCATGAATCAAGTAAATTGGAAGTGGTCAAACAGGAGATGGCAAGAGTGAACATCGACATTCTAGGAATCAGTGAACTAAAATGGACTGGAAAGGGTGAATTTAACTCAGACGACCACTGTATCTACTACTGTGGGCAGGAATCCCTTAGAAGAAATGGAGTAGCCATCATAGTCAACAGAACAGTCCAAAAAGCAGTACTTGGATGCAATCTCAAAAACGACAGAATGATCTCTCTTCATTTCCAAGGCAAACCATTCAATATAACGGTAATCCAAGTATATGCCCTGATCAATAATGCTGAAGAAGCTGAAATTGAATGGTTCTATGAAGACGTACAAGACCTTCTAGAACTAACACCCCAAAAAGATGTCCTCTTCATTATAGCAGACTGGAATGCAAAAGTAGAAAGTTTAGAAACACCTGGAGTAACAGGCAAATTTGGCCTTGGAGTACAGAGTGAAGCAGGGCAAAGACTAATGGAGTTTTGCCAAGAGAACGAACTGGTCATAGCAAATACCCTCTTCCAACAACACAAGAGAAGACTCTACTCATGGACATCACCAGATGGTCAACACTGAAATCAGATTGATTATATTCTTTTCAGCCAAAAATGGAGAAGCTCTAAACAGCAAAAACAAGACCAGGAGCTGACTGTGGCTCAGATCATGAAGTCCTAATTGCCAAATTTAGACTTAAATTGAGGAAAGTAGGGAAAACCACTAGACCATTCAGGTATAACCTAAATCAAACCCCTTAAAATTATACAGTGGGAGTGAGAAATAGATTTAAGGGATTAGATCTGATAGACAGAGTGCCTGATGAACCATAGATGGAGTATATGACATTAACAGGAAACAGGCATCAAGACCATCCCCAAGAAAAAGAAATGCAAAAAGTCATAAGAAGACTTAAAAATAGCTGTGAAATGAAGAGAAGCAAAGGAGAAAAGGAAAGATATACTCACTTGAATGCAGAGTTCCAAAGAATAGCCAGGAGGGAAGAAAGCCTTCCTCAGTGATCAGTGCAAAGAAATAGGGGAAAACAATAGAATGGAAAATACTAGAGATCTCTTCAAGAAAATTAGAGATACCAAGGGAACATTTCATGCAAAGATGGGCACAATAAAGGACAGAAATGGTATGGACCTAACAGAAGCAGAAGATATTAAGAAGAGGTGTAAGAATACACAGAAGAACCGTACAAAAAAGATCTTCATGACCCAGATAATCACAATGGTGTGATCACTCACACTCACCTAGAGACAGATATCCTGGAATGTGAAATCAAGTGGGCCTTAGGAAGCATCACTTTGAACAAAGGTAGTGGAGGTGATGGAATTCCAGCTAAGCTATTTCAAATCCTAACATATGATGCTGTGAAAGTGCTGCATTCAATATGCCAACAAATTTGGAAAACTCAGCAGTAGCCACAGGACTGGAAAAGGTCAGTTTTCATTCCAATCCCAAAGAAAGGCAATGCCAAAGAATGCTCAAACTACCACACAATTGCACTCATCTTATATGCTTGCAAAATAATGCTCAAAATTCTCCAAGCCAGGCTTCAACAATATGTGAACCATGAACTTCAAGATATTCAAGCCGGTTTTAGAATAGGTAGAGGAACCAGAGATCAAACTGCCAACATCTGCTGGATCATCGAAAAAGCAAGAGAGTTCCAGACAACACCTATTTCTGCTTTACTGACTACAACAAAGCCTTTGACTGTGTGGATTACAACAAACTGTGGAAAATTCTGAAAGAGATGGGAATACCAGCCCACCTGACCTGCCTCTTGAGAAATCTGTATGCAGGTCAGGAAGCAACAGTTAGAACTGGACATGGAACAACCGACAGGTTCCAAATAGAAGAAGGAGTATGTCAAGGCTGTATATTGTCACCCTGCTTATTTAACTTATATGCAGAGTACATCGTGAGAAACGCTGGGCTGGATGAAGCACAAGCTGGAATCAAGATTGCTGGGAGGAATATCAATAACCTCAGATATGCAGATGACACCTTCTTCCTGGCACAAGGCAAAGAAGAACTGAAGAGCCTCTTGATGAAAGTGAGAGAGGAGAGTGAAAAAGTTTGCTTAAAGCTCAACATTCAGAAAACTAAGATCTTGGCATCTAGTCCCATCACTTCATGGCAAATAGATGGGGAAACAGTAGAAACAGTGGCAGAGTTTATTTTCCTGGGCTCCAAGATCACTGTAGATGGTGACTGCCATCATGAAAGTAAAAGACACTCACTCTTTGGAAGAAAAGCTATGACCAACCTAGACAGCATACTAAAAAGCAAAGACATTACTTTGTCATCAAAGGTCCATCTAGTCAAGGCTGTGGTTTTTAGTAGTCATGTATGGATGTGAGAGTTGGACTATAAGGAAAGCTGAGGGCTGAAGAATTGATGCTATTGAATTGTGGTGTTGGAGAAGACTCTTGAGAGTCCCTTGGACTGCAAGGAGATCCAACCAGTCCATCCCTAAGCAAATCAGTTCTGGGTGTTCATTGTAAGGGATGATGCTAAAGCTAAAACTCCAATACTTTGGCCACCTGATGCAGAGAACTGACTCATTCGAAAAGACCCTGATGCTGGGAAAGATTGAGAAAGATTTCACTGTGATTTGATTTTCTCAATAGTCAATGATATTGACTGTCTTCTCAATTCCCTTTCAACAGTTTGTAGATCTTCTTTTTGGAAGTGTCTATTCATACATTTTACCTTGTCTTTGTTGGATTTTCTTATTATTGAGTTGAAAGTGTTTTTTTTTTTGTTGTTGTTGTTGTTGTTAATTTCCTGGTCTAATTTATGTGTTGCAAATGTTTTCTCCATGTCTATAGCCTTCCCTTCATTTTCTTAATGGTGTCTTTGAAGAGAAGATTTTTGTTTGTTCGTTTTGATAGATTTTAGTTAATCAACTTTCTCATTTTATTGGCAAGCTTTGTGTTTTTATACAAGAACATATACCCTGAAATCAAAAGATTCCTTCCTATTTCTTTTTCTAGAAATGTTATAGTTTTAACTCTTACATATAAGCCTAGGAGCCATTTAGAGTGAAAATTTTTGTGTGTATAGTATGAGGAAAAAATGTTCATTTTCTTCCTGTGCATACACACTTGTTCCAGGACTATGCACTGAACAAGCTTTCTTTTGCCTCTTTATAATTTGAGTTCTTTGTCTTCTTATTACTGGGGTGCTGAATTCTTTACTTACTTGGGATATGTACACCTTCATCAGATACATGCTTAGCAAATATTTTCTCCTGATATGCGACTTGCCTTGACAGTTTCTTAGCTGTATCTTCCAAAGAGCAATCATCTTAAATTTGATGAAAATTATTTATCAATTTTTTCTCTTATGATTCATATTTTGTGTATCCTGTTTTAAAACAATTTGCCTAACTGGATGTTATGAAGATTTTCTCCTATATTGTTTTTTAAGAAATTTAATAGTTTTAGCTCTTGTGTTTAGAAATATAATGCATTTCAGGTTAACTTTTGTATGCATAATTAATTGAAAGTTGATGTTACTTTTTTTTTTCCCATACAGATATCCAATTGTTTCACCATCATTTCCTGAAGGGAAAAAACCTAACTTTTTCTCATTGGATCACCTTGTCAACTCTGTCAATAATCAATTGGCCATGTAAATGTGGGCCTACTTCTGCACTACTTTGTTTCATTGTTATCATATATCTACCTATCTGAAAGAGTTTGTGTGAGACTGATTATTTTTCCTTAAAGATATTTAATAGAACACATCAGAAGAAGCTGCTTGAATCTGGATTTTTCTTTGTGAAGAAACTTTTTTTTTTTAATATATAAGAAATTTAAGTTCTTAATACACAAAGGACTATTCACACTTTTTTTTTTCTTTTGGTGACTATTTTGGCAATGTGTATTTTTCAAGGAATTTGCTCATTTCATTTGATTGTCAAATTTGTTAGCATACCATTTTATATAATATTTTATTATCTTTTTACTGCAAATATTTGTAGTGCTAGGCTCTCATTCCTGATATTGTTGGTGTATCTGTTTTCTTTTTTTCTTGATCTGTTTAGCAGGAAGTTTCTAAATTTTGCTGATCTTTTCAAAGAATCAGATTTTCTTTTTATTGACTGACTTTTTTTTTCTGCCTTCTATAGTGCTGACTCACTCTTTTATTATTATTTCATTCTTCTGCTTATTTTGTGTACAGTAGTGATCTTGGAGGGAGAACAGTGAGTGGTCCTGAAGAGGGATCTTAGTTCCCTCCCCAGGAATTGAATCTAGGTGTCATGTATGGATGTGAGAGTTGGACTGTGAAGAAAGCTGAGTGCCGAAGAATTGGTGCTTGAACTGTGGTGTTGGAGAAGACTCTTAAGAGTCCCTTGGACTGCAAAGAGATCCAACCAGTCCATCCTAAACAAGATCAGTCCTCAGTGTTCATTGGAAGGACTGCTGCTAAAGCTGAAACTCCAATACTTTGGCTTCTTCATGCGAAGAGTTGACTCATTGTAAAAGACCCTGATGTTGGGAGGGATTGGGGGCAGGAGGAGAAGGGGATGACAGAGGATGAGATGGCCGGATGGCATTACCGACTCAATGGACATGAGTTTGGGTGAACTCCAGGAGTTCGTGATGGACAGGGAGGCCTGGTGTGCTGCGGTTCATGGGGTTGCAAAGAGTCGGACACGACTGAGCAACTGAACTGAACTATACTGAGTCTGAAAACCACTAACCTAACCACTAGACCTCCATGGGCTAGAGGCTAGAAACAAAGTGATTCTGATTCTTTCCCCCACTTGAAAGCAAGACTGTTTCAAGGAGGTGAAAACTGTAAAAACAGGCACAAAGTTTATCATTAGAGACACAGCAGAATGCATGGGAGAGCACTCAGAGAAGCAGTTGATTTAAGTCAGAAGCTAGGCAGAAACACACACTTGGAGAGGAGTGTGGGCATCCTGAGTGAAGGGTGCAGTAAAGAGGTGATTCAAATCACTTTATATAGTCCAGTCCTTCCGGGTCTTTGTTTACCCTTGGCCAATTATCTTGTTTTTTTCTTCACGCCTGACTAGTCCTAGTGTTGCTGAAACTTGGCCCCTGTTCCCTGGTGCCAAACAGAAATACAGAGACTGAGTTCTGGGTGAAGTAGAAAAGGGTAGCTTTTGAGAAGCAAAAGGGGCCACAGTGGGCTAATGCCCTCAAGGTTGTGTGAGCCACCCTATAGTGAGGGGCAGTTAGTGCTCAAGGAGCAGGGCATGATCAGCTCATGGGCCATTCTTGGATTGGCTGGCATCAAGGTGAAGTTTCAAGCATCATCAACCCTCTGGTTTCAATCAGTCTATGTTCTTGTGGTCAGCAGTTTTCATCTGAAAGATATCTGCTTCCTGTAACAATAACTTAAGAATGCTTGTCAGGCCTTTATCTATATTTTTCAGGGAACTGAGAGTTCACTGATTGCGCTATTTGGTGGGTTTATAGTCTAATTTTTACCAGTTTCCCTTTCCCTGGTCATTAACTCTTGAGTCAGACTTTTACTTTAAAAGACAAGGACACAGTGGTTTGTACACGGTTTCAATACCGATTTAATTGCACTGTTATTGGATAACGTTCTGCATTCCAATCATTTCAGACCTATTGGGACTTATTTTATGACCCAGTAAATAGTCTATCTAGGTGAATATACCCTGTACACTTGAAAATAATATATATTCTGCAACTTTGAAGTCTCCTATAAATATCAATTAAGTTGAGGAAGTTGAGTGGTATTCAAATTTTCTGCATCTTTATTGAGTTTTTGTCTAATGTTCTTTCAAGAGTTGAGAAAAGAATGCTAAAATCTCCTACTACCACTGTGGAATTACCAATTTTTCCATTTTTACCGCCAATTTTTGCATCACATATTTTGAGGCTCTCATACTAGATGTATCAGTTCAGTTCAGTTGCTCAGTCGTGTCCGACTCTTTATGACTCCGTGAATCACAGCACGCCAGGCCTCCCTGTCCATCACCAACTTCCGGGGTTCACCCAAACTCATGTCCATCGAGTTGGTGATGCCATCCAGCCATCTCATTCTCTGTCGTCCCTTCTCCTCCTGCTCCCAATCCCTCCCAGCATCAGGGTCTTTTCCAATGAGTCAACTCTTCACATGAGGTAGACAAAGTATTGGAGTTTCAGCCTCTATACACATTAATAATTATGGCTTCCTGAAATTGTCTGTTTTATCATTTTGAAATTCTGTCTCTAATAATCTGTCTTGAGGTCTATTTTATCCAATATTAGTGTAACCACTCCAGTTCTCTTATGCTGATTGTTTGAATAATATATGTTTTTCTATCCATATACTTTTGATCTATTTGCATCTTTATATTCCAAGTGTGTTTCTTGTAAGCAATGTATAGTTGGGCCTTATTCTTTAAATTATTTAGATAATCTCTTTCCTTTCATTAGTGTTTAGACCACTAACATTTCATACAATTATTGATATAGCTGGATTTATTAATTTTATTTTTGTTTCTAATTTTTCTCTACTGTTTTTTGTTCCTTTATTTCCCCCTTTTCCTCTTTTGAATTATTTGTATATTTTTAGTATCTTATTTTAGTATGTTAAATATGGTAATTTTATCGTTTTTTTAGCTATATGTCTGTATTATTTTTGGAGGCTGATCTAGAGATTACAATACACATTCTTAATCTTTCCTGATCTACTTGAAATTAGTTTTCAACTTCTCCATAGAAAATGTAGAAAGTTTGAAACCATATAGATATCTTTATATCCCTGGCGCTTTAATTATTTATGATATATTTGTCACAGGTACTGTACTTACATACATGTAAAAAATCACATAAGTGATGGTTGTAATTTATGTTTTAAGAAGCCACACATATTCTAAATAGATAGAAAATTGTAATCTTCTATTTTTCTACAGATATTTGCCACTTCAATATTATTAACTTTTCCTGAAGATCCAAGTTTCCCTCTGATATCATTTTCCTTCAGTCCTTAACATATATCAACATTTTTTATGCTCTTCTAAAACATGAGTTTAATAGTTATATAGTATTGCACCATATACATATACTCTAATGACCATTCTTCCATTTTGGATATTTGATTTTTTTTCTACTCTTATAAAAATTTTCAAATGTAATAACTTCTGTCTGCATCTCTGATTATTTTTTCACAATAAATTATTATTAAGAAAAAGAATATAAAGAATACTAAAGTTCTTAATTCAATACAAATTTATATTTTATTTTTCCAGAAATGTACATGAGTTCCAACTTTGGATAGTGTATTTTTTTTAACATATATGAAAGTAGAAGTTATATTTGATTGCTTACAGCTTATTTAGTCATTAGCAAAGTTGCATATCATTTCATGTGTTTGAGGTATTCTACTTTTTTTAAACCTATAGTCCAGTTTGTGATAATATTTTTATATTTCTTTCTAGAAATTGAAATCTTCTTTTTCTAGTGAACCATATGATTACTTTCAGGTGGGGTCTTTACCGCTAGAGCCCCCTGGGAGGCCCCATGAACTAATGATAGATAGTAATCCTTTATTATGTATGATGTAGGTATTCATTGTGTGTCTTTTGCCTTATACTTTTGCCCATGATATTTTAATATGCCAAAGTTATCTAGTAGAATATAAAGATATATTCATTTATGAAAATGTCTGTTCTAGCCATGTGTAAAGGACATGGACATCTGCTGAAACTTCTCTAAAATCTCTAAACATGAAACCAAAACCTGGCCTGAGGAGAAGAAATACCCATGCTCAAGACAGAGGACAAGCCACTTCTTGAGTTGCATTCTTTAAGCATTTGTAGCGTCATGATGCTCAAAAATCTGAAATTAGATGCCAGACAGAAATAATTAAAGCCAGGGATTCCTGCCTGCAAACAACCTAACAGCAAGGGACAATTTCAGAATCATGGACTAAGGGTTACTCTTTAAAAGAACCATAGGCATGCTAAGTTGCTTCAGTCATATCTGACTCTTTATGAACCTATGGACTGTAGTCTGCCAGGTTCCTCTGCCCATGGGATTCTCCAGGCAAAAATACTGGAGTGGGTTGCCATGCCCTCCTCCAGGAGGTCTTCCTGACTGAGGGATCAAACCTGCAGCTCTTACGTCTCCTGCATTGGCAGGTGTTTTTATTTTATTTTATTTTTTTACCACTAACACCACCTGGGAAGCCCTAAAAGAACCATAATCTTTGGGTATTCCATCTAGAGAACAGCTTCATTTTTCCAAAAGCAAGTATGGTGGAATATATATTAAAGCATCCACTTTTGCCTGTGCTATGCACTGACAGGGGGACATACTCTTAATATGCAAACCGAAAGCAGTGACTTGTTCATGAATAAAAACACATTCATATCAAGGATTATAACTTACAATGCAATAGCCTCTCACAGATCCCTTTGGCATTTTAGTTTCCTCCCTGTACTGTCCTTTTAATAGATGAAATCATATTTGCAAATTACCTTCCCTGACAATTGTAAATTCTTCTCTCTCTCTCCCTTGGATTGAAGGAAGTTCCCTCTTCTCTACTGATGAATAATTAATGTTTAACAACTGCTATTTCTTCAACCCTTCAACTAGGACAAGACTGCTTTACATATGGTGTGAGGGGTAAAAAAGGAACAGAGGGAAGTAAGCACAAAAGGAAGAAGTAGTGGTTAGTAGGTTTGCTGAGAAAGTTCTCAAAAGTTTGCAAATTGAAAAGATTGGAAAATGAGCAATTCTGTGCAAATGTCTGGTTTCTTTTCTTTGACAGTTTCAGGAAGAAGAAGAAGAAAAAAAAAAATCTACAACTTCTGTTCTTGCTTTATGATTTCCAGAAAAGGTTAGCTCTCTTTGTCAGTAAACAAGAAGAGTCATAAATATCTATCCAAGATATCCAAGCCCCTTCTCTCTAATGCTGCAAGAGTATGCTTCCATCACTTGAGGCCGAGGGAGCACTCATCTGTACTCTAATTGCCTGCCTGTCATTCTGTGCAACCAGAGTCTGTCTGTCTGCCCTAAAAGGCAACCCTACCCGCTGAGAAATGCTAATGAGGGGGAAGTAAGAGCTCTTCAAAGGGAAGGACAGGTTATACAGGGGGCTATTAATGGAGCATCGTCTATGCCATCAGTCTCCCAGGGGTTTGGCAATTGAGGGGGTCTTGAAAGCAAAGAGAATCTTATAGATAAATCTATGATCCATGTCCAGAATAAAGTAATATTCTTGTGATCAACCTCTGCTTTCAATATCCAACCCTTCATTTAGTTTCAGCTTCAGATCAAGCAGGTGCCTTAAATATTTCAACCTACAATGTTTTGTCCTTCAATCCATGATGGAAAGAAAGTTCCCTAACACTAATGCTAATATGGTAAAGAGAAGAGCCTTGCTCTCCACACAAGTTTCAATCTACTGAAAGTAGAAATTGCTCTTTTAGTCATAAAACATTGACAGCACTTTTTTGGTATCAGGGAGCATGGATCAAGTTATGTGACCTTAAATAGAAATGGGGAATTATTATTTAAAAAAACAATTACTTTTAGAAAACAAACTGGCATAAGAAATCAGGATGCTGCAGGAACCTCGAAACTAATCTGCCTCTGAAACCAGGCAGATGCCTCCACCAGTGACCTGTGTCCTTGGACAAGACACTCCACTTTCTTATTCTTAAGTTTCCTCATATTAAAATGAATTAATTTATTTTCTCATAAGATTTTATGATGATTAAATGAGTTAATATATTCAAAGTGCTTGGAACTATGTCTGAAATTTACTAAACATTCAAATAGTAGCTATTTTTGTTGCTATTGTTGTTGCTTATTTCAGTCTATTTGCCCACATATTTTGATTTCTATTTTGTTTCTTTCATAAAAAGCCCTACAGTCTGAAATTATCTTATTTACATAATCATTTATTTGTATAACATCTGCCATCTCTGCTAGTATGTAAGTTTCTTTACAACCTCAAGGACAGTGGGAGTCTTGTTGTGCACCCTGTTTGCTGGTGCAGAGAACTCTCAGCTTGCTTCTTACCCAGAATTTTACTCTGGAAACTGTAACTGTGTCTCATCTCCAGGGCTGATTCTATCTCCCTAGCTAAAAACTGCACTTCCCGCCCCATGGAGGGGAGCTCTTGAGCCTCAACTGTAAGGATAAATCAATCAGAATTCATTTGGTTTAAAATCAGACTGACTGAGAAGACGACTATATATAATGCTTGAAGTTCTGCCCCTTGGAAGGATTCCCTTCATCATTTTCTTTCAAGAACAATCCTAGCTGGGGTTGTAATACTATAGTGGTTCATTTCCAATTAATTTCAGCATTTTGTACAAAGTCATCATGAAACAGACACTAGTTTTTCTTCTTTAGTTAATTAGTTATAAGGAACTCAACATGAAGCTGTAGGTGTGGACCCAGAGAGAGGAGGAAATGAGGCAAAAGTTGCTGCCATAGCAACCTGAGCTACCTGCTCATACAACCTATTTATGTCTGCTTGAATCCAGTCTTTTTTTTTTTTTTTCTCTTAAGGATACACACTATGATTATCCAACATCAGGTGGCTCAGATGGTAAAGAAACTGCCTGCAATGCCGGAGATCCAGCTTTGATCCCTGGGTCGGGAAGATCCTCTGGAGTAGAAAATGGCAACCAACTCTAACATTCTTCCCTGGAAAACTCCATGGGCAGAGGAGCCTGATGGGCTACAGTCCATGGGGTCACAAAGAGTCCGACACAACTGAATGACTAACAGTTTCACTTTCAGTTCATGAGGAGAAGTTCAGATTGTGTGGTCATTTGCTGTCCCACAGTTAACCATTTGATTTCCAGTAAGACCATGTAACAGCTTTGATGCTACTTCTCAAAAGAAGAAGAGTTACCTGAAGAGCTATCTCCAGAAGAGGGTATATAGTGTTGCTCTAAACTCTTAGGATCCTGTGTTGTAATTCTCCTTTCCTGGCTCTTCAGATGCCCCATGCAGCATTCTTATTTGCTACAGTCACTTCAGGCAACATCAGATCTTCTGGATCATACCCCTCACACAGTTGAGTGGCCTCTTGCCCTGGGCCTCCCTCAGAACCGACAGTCGTTTGGGCTACTCAGTGACTGGGTCAGAGGAGCATACTTAAATGTGAAAGACAGTGCCTCCAAAATAAACACAAAAATGTACCAAACATTTTGCCTCTTCTTTGGTGATAAGGGGTGGTGCAAGTTGCAATAATTTGGCTTTGACTCTGGCAATGTCCTGAAATGGGTGTGATGATATCATCTAACTTATAGCTTTGGGAGGAGACCATGAGCTACTTGGCACAATGAGTGGCACTGAATAGGGGCTTAATAATTATTAGCTCTTATGATGATGGAGGTGATGATGATTCTGTTTATTATTGTTACTATATTTGAAATTTCAGCAAGACTGCGTAATGAAGGCCTTTTCAGACCTTTAAAATCTTTCCTTCGTCCCACTCCTCACCACTGAACAATACAATAAACAGAGTCAGAAAGGAATAGAGACCTCATCTGAGGTAGTTACAACTATATTCATATCTCATGAAGAGCAGCTATCAAATTCAAGACGACTGCTTAGATCTCATCTGAGGTAGTCACAACTATATTCATATCTCATAAAGAGCAGCTACCAAATTCAAGAAGCCTGCTTAGATCTCCGCTGTAAAGTTAATGAACAAGAATTGCAATTAGAGCTAGGAGACCAGCAGGGGGAGCTCTCACACCCTGTGACGGTAGTGGAGCCTGATCAGGAAGAGAAGGAGGAAGTCTTCTGGCAAGACTCAGCAGCTAATGAAGTCCTGGACTCTGTTTACTGGAGCCCTCTCAGCTTCCTTTCTACATGCAGAAGCATTCTCCTTCCCTTGTGGTATGGGGACTTACATGTGACTCACCATGGTTGCAGACCCTGAACTGTAATTCTTTCCTGATTCCGAATAAACCCATCTTTGCTGGAGAAGTATCTGGTGGCCAGTTTGTACCAGGTCAACAGTACAAACTGCTGTTATATGTTCAAATCATTTCATATGTATTATATTCTTGTGAAGTCCTAGACTTTTTTTTTTTAGCAAGAAAGTGACAAGAAGTGAAGTATGTCCTTGGTCATACTTGCTGAGTATATTTGGGTGAATGTGTATGCAGGGTAGGGGTGTGGGGACAGTTGGGGGAACTGCCACCTCCACCCCCAGGAGGACAAAGGCCTTTGGGTTCCTAAATAGCAAACCCTCTGTAATTCTAGGAAGAATATATAAGGTATAGTTCGAGCCGAGGCAGAAAGAGGAAAGACGACCTCAATAGGACGACCTACTCAATAGGAGTAGGTTACCTTTATTCAGGCAAGGAGGGGCGACAGTCAGCCTAACGGCCAGGCTGAGTGCTGAGAGGGATCAGGGAGGCTCCAAATTTATAGGGAGGTTTGTGGAAGCGATAAGGGAAACATTAATCAGGCAGGATGTTTTGGGTATTCTTTAGTTGAGATGGCATTTGTAGTTGGGCAGGGGGTGGTAAGTCTTCTGTGCAGGTGTAGTGGGGTGGAAGGTTTCTGGACAGGGGATGATAACTCCCAGATAGATGCAACCGGCCTGGAGCATCAGGGGGGCACCTAAAGTTCTGTTTTGTTTTCTCTGAAGTTAGATGATTCAGCAAGGGCCTTTGAAACTGTTGTTTTCCTTTCTAGGCCCAAAAGACTCCTTCAGAATAAACACGACTTTATGTGTTTCTGTAGGCTAAGTCCTTCCTAATAGACAATTCAATTTGTTACTTTCAAAAAAGGAATGAATACTTTCAGTTTAGAAGGTATGAAATGGAAATCAGCTCAGTCCAGTTCAGTTGCTCAGTCGTGTCTGACTCACTGTGACACCATGGACCACAGCATACCAGGGTTCCCTGCCCATCACCAAGTCCCAGAGTTTACTCAAACTCATGTCCATCGAGTTGGCAATGCCATCCAATCATCTCATCCTCTGCCATCCCCCTTCTCCCGCCTTTAATCTTTCGCAGCATCAGGGTCTTTTCAAATGAGTCAGTTCTTTGCATCAGGTGGCCAAAGTATTGGAGCTTCAGCTTCAGCTTCAGTCCTTCCAATGAATATTCATTACTGATTTCCTTTAAAATGGACTGGTTGGATATCCTTGCAGTCCAAGGGACTCTCAAGAGTCTTCTCGAACACCACAATACAAAACCATGAATTCTCTGGCGCTCAGCTTTCTTCGTCCAACTCTCACATCCATACATGACCACTGGAAAAACCATAGCTTTGACTAGATGGTCCTTTGTTGACAAAGTAATGTCTCTGCTTTTTAACATGCTGTCTAGTTTGGTCATAGCTTTGCTTCCAAGGAGTAAGTGTTTTTAATTTCATGGCTGTAATCACCATCTGCAGTGATTTTGGAGCCCCCCAAAATAAGTCTTTCACTGTTTCCATTGTTTCCCCATTAATTTGCCATGAAATGGAAATATCTCCTGCCATATCAACAAACAAGAAACAAGAAATTTCACAACAAGTGATTTATGGCCTCCAAAAGTGAATGAAGACTCCAAAAACTGTACCCTCACCCTCAGTGGTGATTGCTGAGGAGTTGGGGGTGGGGGTGGGGGGGTTGGGCATGGCCGGAAGCAGCCCATCTGCCACACTTGCCACTCCTTAAGGTGAATAAGGAAACAGAATTTGGCCCCAGATAGCTGAGGTGCATATGAAAGGAATGAATCCTGTGAGCCCAGAGGCTTGCATCTTCCCATACACAGAATGCTGAATTTCTTAATAGCTGATCTTGGGTGTTCAGACTGCTCCCTTTGTCGCAAACTTGTATATAACCTGATTCCCACTCCCACCTCCTTGGAGCAGTTTTCTCAGAGCTACTGAGATGATGGCTCCCTGGCTCAGAGTCCTAACTAAACATTCCTACCAAATAAAACAACTCTCTCCTTTTAGGTTGTGACTATATTTTTTTAGTTGACAAGGCAAAGGCAGTGGTAGACCTGGAATGAGAATAGGGGGAGGAAAAGAAAAAGAGGCTTTGGGTCAAGGAGAGAGGTGGTCACCTGCTCCTGAACAGATGGCTCTCCTGAGTATCTCTCACACTTCTTCCAGGTTCTGTGTCCCAGGACATCTCAAGATCAATCAGCCATAGGCTCCACTACCAGGAGGGGCATCTTGAAAGTGTCCAGCAGTGATGGATGCTGCTAAATGGACAATGATGGGCACTAGCAGTGATGGACAGATGCTAAAACAGAGGACCCACCCTAGAGGTACCCTTTGCAAGGAAGCACTCCTGCCAGACGAGTGATATCATCGTCACCCACAGGCTTCAGTGCACTGGACACCACTTACCTGTGGAACTTGAACAGGACATATCCCAGGAAACTTGCAAGCCCTATGGAATCACTAGAAAACCTGGGGGTGGAGGAGCTGGAGTGCTTGTGAAAGCGTCTTGGCAGAAAGCCTCAGCAAGAAACCCTTTTTCTTGTTATTTTTATCAAAGCTACATTGTAACTAACTTTAAACCAAGGTCCCACCTCCCACCCCACCCCCTACCCTGGGCTCTACTCATCTCCAGGCTTAGCACACCTTTCAAATCATTTGATCACACAGTATTTTGTAGGTTCCTTCCTAGATCAAAAAGTAGAAATGAAGACTAAGTAATTAATAGAAAACCAGATCTTTTCCCTAGCTTCCTCTTCAGTAATCTTGCAAACTATGTGACCAAACTAGCATCTAGAGGAAGATCACAGGATGTCAATGGGCCGGCATGCAGTGGGGGATGGTGATGACTCTGATCCCCTATCTCAGTGATTAACTGTGATTACTGCCCTTTTTTCCTTTAAAACTTTCATGGTCCAACAGAATCTTTGGAGATGGTTTTGGGAGGACACAGAGTCCCCTATCTTCCCAGATTGCTGGCATTTTGATTAAAAGCACCTTCCCTTCTTACCAACATCTTTCTTTCTTGAGGTTTTATTTTTTGAGCAGTGAGCAACCAGACCTAATTTGGTAATGCATACACTCTGGAGGTGAATGGAAACAACTTGGTCCACACTGAGTATGTATGGGACAGACAGACAGATATTCCTTTCTCTTATTTCATATATGTGTCAGGTACTAATTTAAATGTTTTTACATAGCAACATTTAATGGAGAAGTTGAGATTTCTGCTCAAGGTGAGAGACAATCAGCCTTAGAGCATATGAGTGTATTTGCAGGCTGTGGGCAGAGTCGAAACTACCTATAAGGAACCACATGGAGCATAAACAAGTGATAGATGAGAAGCATGCTCTTGAGAGACATCAAGTAAGTTTTTGATCTTACCAGGAAAATAGAAGATATGTCATTTTTTACGTCAGCTTCGTTCAACACAACACAGCCAGGAAGATATGACTCACCTATATAACACAGTCCATGAGACTGTACTTAAGCAATGCATGACAAGTCGTTTCAGCCACGTTCAATTCTATGGACTGTGGCCCACCAGGCTCCTCTGTCCACGGGGATTCTCCAGGAATGAGTACTGGAGTGGATTACCATGTCCCCTTCCAGGGTATCGTCCCAACCCTGGGACTGAACCCACACATCTTATGTCTCTTGTATTGGCAGGTGGATTCTTTAACTAGAGCCACCTGGCAAACCCAAATAAGCAGTAGTTGAAATAAACCTACCCCCTCACCCCCACCAGAGACAGAAACTAGGGAGATTATAATATATAATATGATTATAATTGAAAAAGCCAGAGAGTTCCAGAAAAACATCGATTTCTGCTTTATTGACTATGCCAAAGCCTTTGACTATGTGGATCACAATCAACTGTGGAAAATTCTGAAAGAGATAGGAATACCAGACCACCTGACCTGCCTCTTGAGAAACCTATATGCAGGTCAAGAAGCAACAGATAGAACTGGACATGGAACAACAGACTGGTTCCAAATAGGAAAAGGAGTACGTCAAGGCTATATATTGTCACCCTGCCTATTTAACTTATATGCAGATTACATCATGAGAAACGCTGGGCTGGAAGAAGCACAAGCTGGAATCAAGATTGCCAGGAGAAATATCAATAACCTCAAATATGCAGATGACACCATCCTTATGGCAGAAAGTGAAGAGGAACTAAAAAGCCTCTTGATGAAAGTGAAAGAGGAGAAGGAAAAAGTTGGCTTAAAGCTCAACATTCAGAAAACGAAGATCATGGCATCTGGTCCCTTCACTTCATGGGAAATAGATAAGGAAGCAGTGGAAACAGTGTCAAACTTTATTTTTTGGGGCTCCAAAATCACTGCAGATGGCGATTGCAGCCATGAAATTAAAAGATGCTTACTCCTTGGAAGGAAAGTTATGACCAACCTAGATAGCATATTTAAAAGCAGAGATATTACTTTGCCAACAAAGGTCCGTCTAGTCAAGTCTGTGGTTTTTCCTGTGGTCATGTATGGATGTGAGAGTTGGAGTGTGAAGAAAGCTGAACGCCAAAGAATTGATGCTTTTGAACTGTGGTGTTGAAGACTCTTGAGAGCCCCTTGGACTGCAAGGAGATCCAACCAGTCCATTCTAAAGGAGATCAGTCCTGGGTGTTCATTGGAAGGACTGATGCTAAAGCTGAAACTCCAATACTTTGGCCATCTCATGTGAAGAGTTGACTCATTGGAAAAGACCCTGATGCTGGGAAAGATTGAGGGCAGCAGGAGAAGGGGACGACAGAGGATGAGATGGCTGGATGGCATCACCGACTCAATGGACGTGAGTTTGAGTGACCTCTGGGAGATGGTGATGGACAAGGAGGCCTGGCGTACTGCGATTCATGAGGTTGCAAAGAGTTGGACACGACTGAGTGACTGAACTGAACTGAACTGAATGAGATACCAAGTCTCACGTTTTTGGATGACTTTCGACTACTTTAGCTACGTTGTTGATCTATATTTAAGCAAATCTATAAACGAGAACAATTTCACTTCCTTAGAACCCACTGCAGAGGAAATGGCAATTACCAAATATCAGTGTCCTTGGCTTCCCCTTTCTAAAAAAACTTCTGGGCCATGCTTATTGGTGCCACTGTGGACAGCCTCTGTCCTCAGATCCAAGCACAACTGTCAGTTTCCAAGAGAAACTTTCTCGGAGTCTCCTGGAACAGGACTCCATGCTACTATGGTTCTTGCTGCGGGTTCTAGGTGAGTGGGCACCACAGAGCAGAACCTGGATGGGATGGATTGCTCAGCCTCCTCAGAACACTCAGCTCAGATGCCCATAAAAACTTCCCTTGGGCTTTGCACTCAGACATTCTCTAGAGTTAGAAGGGACTGGGCGTGCTGTACTTGGAATGTGGGCCCTTATCTTCTTAAATGAGAATTTAGCAGCATGTCAAAATAAAAATGATGACAATAGAAATGCTAATGTTTATTGAGTGCTTACCAGTAATTTGTGTGCTCCTTGTGTATGCTCACTCGCTCAGTCATGTCCAGCTCTTTGTGACCCTAGAGACTAGCCTGCCAGGATTCTCTGTCCATGGAATTTTGCAGGCAAGAATACTGGAACAAATTGACATTTTCTACTCCAGGATATCTTCCCAACCCAGGGATTGAACTTGCATCTCTTGTGTCTCCTACACTGGCATGTGGAGTGCCACCTGGGCTCCTTACTAGCAATTTGCTTGTATTAAGTATTTTCGTCTTACACTAACTACTACCAACTAGAATTTGGGTCAGAACTGAAGAATTTGTAAATCTGTTGTTCTTATATAATAATCCACACCAAAATGCCAAATAAAAATAAATGGTGACAACAGGAGCCAAAGGTATTAGAATAGCTATTAAAAATCAACGAAGTGAAAGTGATAGTTGCTCAGGTGTGTCCAACCCTTTACAAAACCCACCAGGCTCCTCTGTCCATGGAATTCTCCATGCAAGAATATTGGAGTGGGTTGCCATTTCCTACTCCAGGAGATCTTCCCCCAGGGATCAAACCTCCGTCTCCTGCTTTACAGGCAGATTCTTTACCATCTGAGCCACCATGGAAGCCCATAGAAAAAATCAATATCTATTCCTAAAATAAGTATTTCAGAAGACTACTTACTTAACAAAGAATGCTTATTCTAGATTGAAAGTCAATATTATACATAACAGAACAGCACTAAAATTGCCATTCAAATTGGAGCTAGAACCAAGATGCTTGCTATCGTTGTTATTTGTTATAGTTTTTAAATTCTGCCAATACACTAACACTGGTAGCAAAAGTAAGAGGCGTACACATTGGAAGGCAAGATTTTAAATATATTATTCATTCTTTATACTTTCCCACCACACTTATTTGGCACTTGCTTGCATTACAAGCTATACAGCTTCTATTCTTGATTATATCATCTATGTGGTATAGTTAGAAGTACATGCATATGAATTAATTAATTAGGAGGATTCAAGATAAACATCCAAAACAGTGACATCCTTGAAAATTATCAAATACTACTTTCAGATTATAGTGAAGAAATTCCATCTAAAATAGCCATAAAAGTGAAAGAATAGGAGTGATAAAAATGTTTTTTGACTTATAAAAGGAAATCTATAAAACTGTACAGAGAAAACTTCAATGAATGAAGACATGTCGTTAGTCTAGATAGGAACACTAAAGTAGAAATATTATAAAGATGTCAGTCCTCCCCAAGTTGATTTATAGATTTTATATAATTTCAAACAAGCTACCTGCAGAATTTTTCCTTATAACTCAATAAAATATTCAAAAATTTATCTGGAAAAATTTATTGGTGAGAAAATCAAAGAATAGTTTTTTTTAAAGAATAATGTTGGAAATCTAGTTCATAATATTTTTAAAATAGATTGTAGAACAATATAGAAAGATGGTATTGTGGGTATAGGATATAAGTATAGGTCACTGGAAAATAACAAAATCTAGAAATACATTTAGTTACATATTAGCTTAATTTATGATAATGAGACATCATCACATGAGATATTTGCAGATTCTATTGTAAATTTTAAAATAAACTAGATAATTGAGATAAGTGTATTTTTTAAATTCTCAAAAACATGTTGGAAAATGAGTTAAGGCTATATTGGACTTTTATATAGGTTATGTTCTTCTAAATATTGGAGTAGTAGAAAATTCTGATAAGATTTTATAAAATAAACTTTTAATATTTCTGCATTATGATAATAATATAACTATAACAAATGTGAGTACAGCCTTTGGAAAATATTTGCAGTAAATAAAGCAAGGAGTTGAGATAGGAAAGTATTCATATAAGTTGGCAAGAAAACTTCATGATGATCTGCTAAAAATTACTTCCTCCAGCAACTGCTTCCTTGACCATCAGCCTCACAAAAAGCAATGTCTGTCCCTAAAACCTAGCTGAGTCCCTGGCCCATAATTGGCACTCAGTTAGTATTTCCTATATGAATGAATAAATCCATTCAGGAAACACAGACTAAAACATGGCAGTTTATAGTCATTAAATCGGCAACAACAACAACAACCCCAGAAGGCTAAATGCTGATTTCCCAGTGTGGGGAGATTGAGGGAAGCAGGTGTAGGCATACACTGCTCTTGGCAACAGAAGTGGTAAAGCATGTATGGAAAGCCAGTTAAAAAATGACATCCATGTTGACCTAGTAATCCCAGGTCTGGGAATCTAAAATAAATGGGTAAGCATGGAGAAGATAATATATACACTGATGATTTCATTGTATTTATTATGATATGATAATGCTGAAGTAATGAAAGCAAAATTCTAAAATGTATCTTAACAAGTGCTAAAATTAGGTTAAGCAAATATACATTCAAGAAAAATGTCTGGAAAGAAATAGTGAAACCTAATGAGCTGTGTAAGTGAAAGTACACATGGACTGTTTTATTATTTTTAATATAAATAATATTGAAGGGGAACTAAAAAGCCTCTTGATGAAAGTGAAAGTGGAGAGTGAAAAAGTTGGCTTAAAGCTCAACATTCAGAAAACGAAGATCATGGCATCTGGTCCCATCACTTCATGGGAAATAGATGGGGAAACAGTGGAAATAGTGTCAGACTTTATTTTTTTGGGCTCCAAAATCACTGCAGATGGTGACTGCACCCATGAAATTAAAAAATGCTTACTCCTTGGAAGAAAAGTTATGACCAATCTAGATAGCATATTCCAAAGCAGAGACATTACTTGGCCAACAAAGGTCTGTCTAGCCAAGGCTATGGTTTTTCCTGCGGTCATGTATGGATGTGAGAGTTGGACTGTGAAGAAGGCTGAGCACCGAAGAATTGATGCTTTTGTATTGTGGTGTTGGAGAAGACTCTTGAGAGTCCCTTGGACTGCAAGGAGATCCAACCAGTCCATTCTGAAGGACATCAGCCCTGGGATTTCTTTGGAATGAATGATGCTGAAGCTGAAACTCCAGTACTTTGGCCACCTCATGTGAAGAGCTGACTCATTGGAAAAGACTCCGACACTGGGAGGGATTGGGGGCAGGAGGAGAAGGGGACGACAGAGAATGAGATGGATGGGTGGCATTACTGACTCGATGGACATGAGTCTGAGTGAACTCCAGGAGTTGGTGATGGACAGGGAGGCCTGGCGTGCTGCGATTCATGGGGTCGCAAAGCGTCAGACACGACTGAGCGACTGAACTGAACTGAACTGAATATCTGCAGGTGCACTAAGGCTCCTGGGTGGGGGAGCCCCAGCTGGAAGTCCCTATTAGGAGCAGGAAGGCAGCTCTAAAAGAAATATTCACAGGCACAATCTCACTCAAATCTTTGATCCGGGCTCAGGACAAACTCCTGTCTTTTCCATCATATTTACCTACAAACTCAATGTTTCATACTGACCTTGTTTCAACTTCTTATTTTCTTGTCTAAACAAGAATCAGAAGTGTTTTGGGTGTGGGAGAAGAAACTGCTTACTCATTTGCCTGATTCACTTCAGATGCTGATAAAGATTCATGAAAGAAAGTCCCAGAACTACCCCAGAGCAATGTGGGCTCATCACTTCCTTGCCAACTACCGAGCAGAGGATGAGGGTTTTGGCAGCCTTCTCAAGCATAGAGCATGGTTTAGTAGAAAGACTATGGTCCTAAAGTTTAGTGAATGAAGTTCAGATCCCACCTTTGCTGAATTCTAGTTCTGTAACCATGGGCAAAATGGTCTGAACTTCCTGCATTCTAATTCTGTGACCATTGGCAAAAAGGTCTGAACCTCCACTCATTTACATGCTTACAAATTAGACGTGATGACAATGACCCCATGGGTACTTGTGAGGCCTCACCGATCTCACATAGAGAGTGTAACAGGTGTCTGATGCCTAATGGAAACTTGATTCATGTCAGGTTCCTTCCATCAGTCGCCCAATCAGGAGCTGTGCTATCTTCCATTCTCCGTGGACCATCGCAGTGGTAACAATGACATGCAAAGCATCTGTCTATCCTGGAACAGAGAAAGCATGAGGAGCCTAAGAATGAAGATGGGCTAGTAATTTCCTTTCAAACGTTATCCAAGAGACACACGCTGGAAAGCACCAGTAGTTGTTCAGTCGCTGCTGCTGCTGCTGCTGCTGTTGCTAAGTCGTGTCCAACTCTCTGCGACCCCATGAATTGCAGCATGCTGTGCTTCCCTGTCCTTCACTATCTCCGAGTTTGCTCAGATTCATGTCCATTAAGTCGATGATGCCATCCAACCATCTCATTCTCTGTCACCCCCCTTCTCCTCCTGCCCTCAATTTTTCCCAACATCAAGGTCTTTTCCAATGAGTCAGCTCTTGCATTGGGTGGACAAAGTATTAGAGACTCAGCTTCAGCCTCAGTCCTTCCGATGAATATTCAGAGTTGATTTCCTTTAGAAATGCTATAACCTGAACTTGAGTCCCAGTGACCCTGTGCACCCAGGAGTCTCTTCAAGTGAGGGAGAAGAGGGTCAGACTTCAGAAATTACCTGCTCCTGAGCAAAAGATCAAATTCATGAGGAAAAAGCAAAACTGTCATTGAATATGCTGTGAATGCATAGGTTTTGTGAGGAAAGTGAGTGCAAGGTATCACCAGGCACATGGACAATGGAAAATCAGGGAATGAATTGAGTGTCTGGGGTCTGTTGCAGGCTGGCTGATTCTTTAGGTCCATCGCTCTATCTTTGAAAAAGATGGAGTGATTCTGAGATGCTAGGGAAGGGAGGGAGGGGAACTGAATGAAATGTTTTACTACAAGGATGGGAAAAAACTTGGCTGCTTTTACAAGGAATCAATCTTTTTAGCGTACCAAAACCAGTTTCCAGAAACAGTGGCCTATATATTAATAACTGCACTGTTTTCTGGAGAATGTTGTGTGTCTCTATGGGAAAGGATTACAAACCTTGTAAAGATCAAAGTTCAAGGTAATGATTACACTCCAGGTATAGCAGTGAAAGTGAAAGGCATTCAGTTGTGTCTAACTCTGCGCAACTCCAGGGACGATAGCCTGCCAGACTCCTTTGTCCATGGAATTTTGCAGGTTAAAATACTGGAGTGGGAAGTCGTGCCATTCTCCAGGGATCTTCCCAACCCAGGGATGGAACCCAGGTCTCCTGCATTGCAGGTAGATTCTTTACCATCTGAGCCACTAGGGAAGCCCAAAGGATCAGAGTTCAAGGTAATGACTATACCCCAGGTATAGCAGGGTTGGGTGCAAACAAGGCTGGTCAAGGAATACAGAAGGAGAAGGTATGTTTATCCAATTTTGCTAGAAAGCCAGAGGTAGAAGCTATGATAATTCAGTTGCATCAGGGAGATGGGTGGTAATGTTATTGACTTGATTCTGTGAGATCTATTAGATAGTGCCGAGGACACAGATGAGTCTCTCCAGGTGTTCTGACCCTCGCTGCCCTGAGATTTCATTCTCTTTAGAACTGTTGCCAACTCCTGTGCTGATAGCCAACACCCTCTGGCCCACCAAAGGGAGTCCAGTAACCCTGATCTGAGACTCTGCTCTTTTCAGAGTCAGACGCCCAACTTCAATTTCATCTCTTCAGAGGAGTCTAGGACCCAGTGCCGCCAAAGCTCCAGATTTCTTCCAGGTGAAGAGAAGACGTGGGGTCTTCCTGGTATGAGGCGCAGACAGAGGCTTCCTGGGTCTGCAGAGTCAGAGGTCCCAAATTCACATGTAGAGTGAGTTTTGGTGAAAAGGGACATTGGGTCTGGAAAAGAGAGGTAGAGCGGGGCGCTATTCAGACCTTAGTCCCTTCTTTTCCCATAAGGTAGGAGTGGGGTCTGTTGTAGAGAGATACTGATGCTATCTTGTGTCCCTCTCATTTGTAGTAGTGCTTTAGGACTGAAATGGTTTTCAAGAGACTTCAAGAACCACAGAACCTTGGCAGGTATACCACATTCTTTGGTAAAATAGATAAACACTGCGTGTGTGCTTAGTCATTTAGTCGTGTCTGAGTCTCTGCGACCCTCTGGACTGTAGCCCTCTAGACTCCTCTGTTCATAGGATTCTCCAGACAAGAATACTGGAGTGGGTTGTCATTTCCTTCTCCTGGGCAGATATATACTAGGTGCCTATAATTATACTATAGAGGCTGTAAAAGGAGCTGACAGCCAGAGAATAGCTTAGCAGCAAATCCAACACAATAGGATTTGAAAGAACATAGAGACTCATTTTATATTGGGGCAATTAGAGAAGACAGTACTGAAGCAGGGGTCTTGAAGTAGGTCTGAAAAGATGGGAGAAAAGCAATTTATCATCTTGCGTGATGTCACCTTAAAGGAAGGCTAATATTTTCCATTTCCTTCCTAGTTCTCAACACAAGACTACTACCCAATGTCACCAAACACAAACCCAAGGACTTTTCCCTGGAACTGCCCACTCTGGCCCCCTAGAGAAATCAGATTCCTGAAGTGAACACCTTATGAGATGAGAAACCTCATGTGACTGAAGGCTGGGAAGTGAAGAACTTGCCTCCCATAGAAATATACTCAGAATTGACAATCACCATCTTCAATTCTGTCTGCAAATATCTGTTTTCTGATCTTGCTCAAAATTGCCAGCTCTATCTGCTGTCATCTTTAGGGAGACACCAACCACTTCAGCTTTGATGTTCCCCAGAGTCAAGTCATATCTGCTGTCTCCTGTTTGCACAGGGATCCTGTGTCTTATGTCCCCATGGAAACTGCCCCAGAAGGCAGGTGATTGAAGGGAAGACACTGGTCCTTGTCTGCTCCATGTCTGAAGGCACAGGGGAAACCACCTTTTCCTGGCACAGAGGGGACATGAAGCAGAGTTTGAGGATGAAAACGTGGCATTTCTAGGGAGCAGAGCTGGAAATACTGGTTATCAGTGGGGATGCGGATAGGCTGGAGGGTACAACTCTACAGCTGACGACAGTTATGGCCTCATCCAGACTGAGGTAGGAAATATCCCTGTGAGAGGTGAGATCCCACAGTTCAAACAGAGGTTCTCAGATAAGGCTCAGGGATCCTATAGGATCGTGAGAACACTTTAAGGTGCTCATAGCAACCAGAGCTATGAAGAGCTAAACCTTTTTTGACAAAAACAGACCTTCCAAAATAAAGAGCTGCCTTAGGGGAGCTACAAATCTGGTAGAAAAAGAAGACAGTAAGGTGGAAGACTTCCCTGGTGGCTCAGACGGTAAAGCATCTTCCTACAATGCAGGAGACCCGGGTTCAAACCCTGGGTTGGAAAGATCTCTTGGGGAAGGAAATGGCAACTCACTCCAGTATTCTTGCCTGGAAAATCCCATGGACAGAGGAACCTGATAGGCTATCGTCCATGGGGTCACAAAGAGTTGGACACAACTGAGTGACTTCACTTTTCACTTCAAGGTGGAAGAGATAGTAAGGTGAAAGAACGCTGCTGCAGTCAGCAAGCTTCCTAGAATTCATCCTCATAGCTCTAGGGTAAATGCCTCTACTCCTGTGCTATTCAATACAGGGGCTATATATATGTCACATACTGCTATTTACGTTTAAATTGCTATTAGTTGCTCAATAGTGTCCGATTCTTTGCGACCCCCTGAACTGTAGCTTTCCAGGCTCCTCTGTCCATGGGATTCTCTAGGCAAGAATATTGGAGTGGGTTCCCATCTCCTCCTCCAGGGAATCTTCCTGACCCAGAGATTGAATCCAGGTCTCCTGCATTGCAGGCAGATTCTTTACTGTCTGAACCACCAGGGAAGCCCCACATTTAAATTAATTAAAAATACATTCTTTTATTCACACTAGTCACATTTCAAGTAGTAGGTAGTCCGCTGGGCAGCACAGATGTCAAACATTTCCACCATTACAGGAAGTTCTGTTGGACAGCCCTGCTCTAAGGATTAAATCTGGAATGTGGGGACAGAGGCAGGGGTAGGTGGTGAGATGTCAAGCAGAAGAGACACCCTCTGACCGCCCATTTTCCCCTTCAAGTCCAGTGTCTTGCCCTGTCCTTGCCTTCAGAGCTCCAGGGACCCAGGCGGTGTCAGGGGAGGAGACATGGTGAAGCTTCACTCTGAAACCCAGAGAGGCTCTCCCCCAATCCCATATCAGTTTTATCATGAGGATGTCGCCCTGGGCAGCTCAGGCCCTTTTGGAGGAGGAGTGTCCTTCAACTTCTCTGACCACAGAACATTCTGGAAACTATTATTTGAGACTGACAATGGCCTGGGGGCCCAGTGGAGTGAGGCACCGCTATTAAATATCATTTGTGGGTTACTTGAGCCAGGGCTATGGGATTCCCTTCTGTAGGAAAGACAAGTGTGCCAGTCAATGTGTACTAAGTCATTTCAGTTATGTCCAACTCTTTGTGACCCCATGGACTGTAACCCATCAGGTTCCTCTGTCCATGGGATTCTCCAGGCAAGAATTCTGGAGTGAGTTGCCATTTCCTTCTCCAGAGGATCTTTCTGACTCAGAGATTGCACTCACGTCTCTTACATCTCCTGCATTGGCATTGGCAGGCAGGTTTTTGTTTGTTTGTTTACCACTGAAGGGCATTTGGTTAAGATCGGGATTTCTCAGAAAGTAGCATTAACATATATACGCTATCTTGTACAAAACACATAGCTAGTGAAAAGTTGTTATATAATGCAGGAAGAGCAGCCTGGTGGTCTGTGATGATGTAGAGGGCTGGAATGGCAGGAGGGGAGGGAGGGAGCCTCAAGAGGGAGGGGATATATGTATAATTATGACTGATTCATGTCGTATTGCTGTTGTAGCCATGCATTCCGGGAAACAAACTCACCCAGAAGGGCAATGCAGATAGTGGAGTGCAGTTTATTACACTGGCAGGCCCAAGGCAGAGTCTCCTCTTAGCCAAGGACCCCAACCAGCATTTGTGAAAATCTTTTATACCCCATGTGCACGTGTCTGAACCCACCACCCCAAATTCCTTTAGACTTACATAAACCAAGGAAAACACAGTCCCATTAACCCCATGATTCACGTGCTGTGTGCTCATTTGCTCAAACAGTCAAACAGTTAGCCAATTACCAATAAACCCGAGGTTACACTCCGACAGATACAGAAACATTTATGGCCTTTCTGGATTAGTGCATGTTTTCTCTTAGGCGATGAGTAACCTAGATACGCTCTCCAAGCTTCCCCTGTCTGGAGGGGGTCTTATCCTTCTGTTGTTTTCATAGGCACTAAACACAGAGTTCAGAATCCACTGGAAAGGTGGCTGAGCATGATCAGCATGAACAGGCCTAAGATGGAGTCCAGGCCCTATGAATTCCTTCTTCACTGCAGAAACCAACACAAGTTTATAAAGCAATTTTCCTCCAGTTAAAAAATAAATTAAAAAAAAAATAAAGATAAAAAAGGAAGATTAGGGTTCCTTGGGAATTCCCTCGTGCCCCAGGCCTGTGTTTTCACTGCCATGATCCACTTTCAATTCCTATGTGGGGAACTGAGATTCCACAACTGAAAAAGCAAGAAAAAATGTTTGAAATTCCTCAGTGACTTGTATGGGAAGCAGAGACTAGAATTGTGAAGGTTAACAGCCAGCCTCACACTAACCTGAGAGGAGTGGACTACACTTTGGGTCATCGGACAAATAATTGCACATCCACTTCACCACTTCTAGCTAAGGCAAAACTCCCTGAGACTGCTGCCCCATCCCCACCTCACACCTCTCCCCCACAATATCCACAGGACTCCAGCCCGAGTCCCAGGCCTCTATGCTCAGGGTTTACAGAGGACAAGAGCCACTTTCTGGCTGCAGTGATGGCGGTGGGGGCTGGGGGGATCTCTCCTTGGTTTACTGGCAACTGCTGCTCTGTTTTTTTTTGTTTTGTTTTGTTTTTTTTTAACCTCAGGTTCCAGAGGAAGTCAGGTTTGTAACTTCTGCCTTTGTTCTTTATTGCTCTCTCAGAGATGCTGCTTTGGTGGAGCAGACAGCACACAGGTAGCCTGGAAGCTGCCACCCAATGGGTGAGACTGTCAGTTAAAGCAATTCAGCCCTCCAAGAAAGTATTGATTGCACATTTACATTTGTTTCTTCAATAGAACTCTGAAAAAATAACTCTCAGTGAGAAACAATTTCCATGAAGATGCATAAACAGGGGAAAAACAACAGGGAGCTAGATTTTAAAAGAAAGAATCTGAGTAGTCTAACTACTATAGACTATAATGGGCTTCCCAGGTGGCACAGTTGGTAAAGAACCTGCCTGCCAATGCAGGAGACACAAGAGATGTGGGTTTGATCCCTGGGGTAGGAAATGGTAACACACTCCAGTATTCTTGCTTTGAAAATTCATGGACAGAGGAACCTGTTAGGCTACAGTTCGTGGGGCAGGAGGAGAAGAGGGCAGCAGAGGATGAGATGGTTGGATAGCATCACTGACTCAATGGACATGAGTTTGAGCAAACTCTGGGAGATAGTGAAGGATGGGGAAGCCTGGTGCAGTGCAGACCATGGGGTTCCAAAGAGTTGGACATGATTTAGCAACTGAATAGCAACAATAGACTATAATACAATGGATATACTAAGTATAGTATAATTGATATTTAATTAAAATATAACATACTGTACTATGCATAATTATATATGATAATGTGCAATATAATATAGAAAGAGCTTTGGGCTGGAAGAAAAGAGATGAATTCTAGCCACAGTTCTGCCACTTGCTGAGCGGGATATATAAAAACCTACCAAGACAATGATTTGATCTGAGTTTCATTTTCTTTCTCTGAAAATGGAGATATTCATGCATCCTCTCCTTGCCTTCACAGAGGCATTCTGAGTCATTTTATATAAAATGCCTCACTCCATTTTTTCATTTAGTTATATTCCTAATTCACTTCATAAGAAAGCTTGTGACAAAAAACTATCAACCGAGAATGAAGTGCAAACAGAGAATCAAGCCCATGGAAAACATAAATCGATGGAAGTCAGCCACAGCTTGCTTGCCTCAGTTTGTAATCACAGAGTCCAGTCCTAGACTGCTTTCTTGGTAGCAGGAGAATTCTGGCTACTCCAAGCCTGCTGCTTGTTTAATGCTCAGGCTCCAGATTGCTCCTGCAAAAGTCTTAAGAACTTGGGCTGAGCCGGCCTAGGGCATGAATGGCACACAACCCTCCCTTCACCAGAGTGAGGAAGGATGAGTCAGCTTCACCAAGACCTCATGAACCAAGCACAACTGTCGTATAATGGGTGAGTGGTGCCTCTCCTGTGGGCTTCCCAGGTGGCGCTAGTGGTAAAGAATCCATCTGCAATGCAGGAGGCTTGAGTTGGATCCCTGGGTCAGGAAGATCCCCGGGTCAGGAAGATCCCCAAGAGGAGGGCGTGGCAACCCACTCCGCTATTCTTCCCTGGAGAATCTCATGGACAGAGGAGGCTGGCGAAACGCTACAGCACATAGGGATATAAAGAGTCAGGCATGACTGAGCAACTTGGTACACATGCATTCCTCCCATCAAAAGAAGGTTTCATTGGGCAAACAAAGCCAGCTAGGAACTTGACAACAGACAATCAGCCATTACTACCTTGACTCCAAGAAGTCACTTTCCCCAAATTACTATAGGCTATGTTTTTCCAGTAGTCATGTGTGGATGTGAGAGTTGGATTGTGAAGAAAGCTGAGCACTGAAGAATTGATGCTTTTGATCTGTGGTGTTGGAGAAGACTCTTGAGAGTCCCTTGGACTGCAAGGAGATCCAACCAGTCCATTCTGAAGGAGGTCAGCCCTGGGATTTCTTTGGAGGGAATGATGCTAAAGTTGAAACTCCAGTACTTGTGGTCACCTCATGTGAAGAGTTGACTCATTGGAAAAGACTCTGATGCTGGGAGGGATTGAGGGCAGGAGGAGAAGGGGATGATGGAGGATGAGATGGCTGGATGGCATCACAGACTCAATGGACATGAGTCTGAGTGAACTCCGGGAGTTGGTGATGGACAGGGAGGCCTGGCATGCTGCAGTTCACGGGGTCACAAAGAGTCGGACACGACTGAGTGACTGAACTGAACTGAACTGAACTGAGGTCTTTTACCCACAAAAAAATAATTGCATTTGTTTTTCAATTCACCTCCCTCCCATTACCTTTTTCAATTCTTAGGGCATAAGAAGAGCTGTTCATCCCAAAAGAGGCTTTTGATGTTTCTCTTTGAGAAGTCTTTCCAATACTTTTACCTTTAAAAAAAAAAGGTTCTTGTAATATTATGACATAATGTACTCACTAGATGCATTAGGGATGCCCAGCATATTGGTGCCAAGGATGTACTTCCATTCAGAAGAGCCCTCCAGATACCCAATAAGCTCACATAAAGACAAATAATAAACTTAGGGAAAATCCTAACTAACACAGGGAGGGAAAAGGATCCCAGCCCTCACTAAGTGTCCCCCAGTCATGAAAGGAGCCTGTTAAAATGCCCTGTGCCAAGAGACTGCAGAAGATCTCCATGAAGACATTAACCAGAAGGACAAGGAGAGCCTGGCATAAATCAAACAAGTGACTGAAGATTTCATGTCCCTAAAGGATGTCTAGAAAATTTCAAAGTGCCTTACCTGCAGGATAAAGGAAGGGAGAATATAGACACCAGAAGGGTGAAGACTACTGTGCCTGCTGAGGGTACCTATTAAAGTTCATATGGATTTAATTTAAGTATTCACTTTTTAAACCTTCCAGCAAGATTGTATAAGTGAATCAGTGATGGCTGAATAATTAAAATCCTCAAGATTCAAAATTGCGGCTGCTTTAATTTCAAAATCAAATATATACTGAATTTGTGTCATAAAGTTACTCTGAACTGTGCCTACTTGGGATACAGAACAGAACCACAACCTAGGACTGGAAGAAACCAGGTCAGAGTCACTACATGGTATTCACATGGGGATGTCATTCACTTTGCAGTCTATAGAGATGGCATCCCATAGCAATGAGCATGGCTTGGAGCCAATAAATCTGGCTGCACAGCAGAATCAGCCATAAAATCAGCAAATATCCCATCCCAACTCAGACTTACTGATTCTAATTTCTGGAAATGAGGATCAAGAAACAGTGTTTGTATTGTAACCCAAATGCATAGAGATATTGGTTTAGTTTGGGCTATTTAATAAAAAATGATAATAAAAATAATAGAAACAAAGATTGAGAGCTTACCATGTGGCAAATACTTTTACAATCACTTACCATCCAGTGACTAATTAAATCTTCACTTTTGATTATTATTACTATTTTCCTCATTTCACAAATACAGAAACTGAGATACAGGAATGGTGAGTAATTTACCTAAAGTGACCCAACCACAATGAACTATGTTATGCTCATAAAGAGCACACCAAGGTCTCAAGAAGAAAGTGATTCACTTAGGTTACACAGCCAGTAGGCAAATCACTAAATTTTCCAGGTGTAAAGCATGTACCATCTGCCCCTGGGAAGACAGGCTTTTCATTCATTCCACTAACATATATTAAGCACTCATTCGACTCCAGGGACTGTGCCAGGAGCTAGAAACACAGTGGGACAGAGCCAGGAGTTTATTGCCAAGGAATACACATACAGCGGTCATGTGGACTGTGGGATGCTTATCCTGAGTGTAAACTTCCCAGCACGGGGCCTTCCAGACCATCATCTATGGATATGTGAAATGAGTAGACTCCTCTTACGTCACATCCATCTGCGACAGAGCTTCCCCTTGGAGGACACTTGCTTTTCTCTGCCTCACAGGATCAGGTTCTGGTGTCAGTCCCTACAGGGAAGGCCTCTATGTCTAGTCCACCTTTGTGTGTTGGTTCATTTATTCAATATCTTGTGTGTATGTCCTGTGTGCTAAAGATGCTGGCATTCTCCTTCTGATTTATTCAAAGCTCAAAATGGAAGATTTGGGAAATGATTCAAAAATGGAAATTTGGACATGCCGTGTTCTGCATCCCTCCCCCTTTCTGAGACTAAGCTCAAACCATTTCCTCAGGAACAAGCCCTTCTACTACCCTCACCTTCTATTCCTGTCTGATTTCTACGTCTTCACATTTCAATTCATATGTCAATGTATCTGAGAAGTCTAACTCTCCTCCCAACTCTGCTTTCAGAGATAATAATGAAATACCATAACTCCTGCTGATAATAATAGCCAGTTCTTACCATAGCACTTTGTTCTTATGCTTGACATATGTTTCTTGATCATATAGAGTATTGTTTATATATGAGGGAATTAAGCACAGAGAGGGTATGTAAGGTAATCAAGATCACACAGCTAAAAAGTGACAAAGTCTAGTTTTGAAACTAGAATTCTGGCACCAGAATCTATACAAAGATGCTATAGATTTAAGGCAATATTTTATGACATATTTTGGAACACAAAAAAGAAAGACTGCTTAAATATAAACTAAAACCTCATGGTGATGGTAATTGATATATATTCACAAATGGCATCCCATTTTCTTCCTGGACATTACTACGTTTTTTGTCTAAGACTTCATTGCATTCAGAGTTTGAACTTTATCTGAACCGCTTTGGTCAACAGCAATGCACAGGAATCTTTATTTTAGATGTGACAATATAATTGTGAGGTACATCAGAGATAATAAAACTTTGTTTAAAGTCCAAGATTCTTTTTTCCCCTGATTAAATCATATGTTATTGAAAGTTAAGTATCTTTTCTGTGATATTAGCCCAACATAATAGAAAGATACTTACACAATTTGTATCTTTGAAGGAAATGATAATGAGCTATACTTTTAATGAACAATTCCAAACAACTGATTATTTTTCTCTGAACTTGATCTGGACTTCCCCAGCTTAGACTTGTTTTCGTCCCACCAGGCATCAGGGGTTGCCCTTGCTGGGCCTCCGTGACATTGCCCGTGCACAGTGTATCAGGAGACAGTCTACCAACCTTTCAAGACCCTGTGCCTTTCTGGGTACTGAATCCTCTGAAACTGTCTACATGTTAGCCCCCTTGCCAGCCTTTCTTCCCCTCTTAATTGACTGTTCCCAAGACCGACACTTGTTTCTGTGCTTTCAGAAATCCTTCAGCTCAGATCTGAAGAAATGCCTCTATTCCAGTTCATCTGCCCCAGCCAGGGACCAGGAGCTTGTGCATGTCAATGGTGAATGAGTAAGGGCTGTTAGGTAAGGTCTCCAGGTAAGGAAAGTTATAGGAAAAGGACCAATGAGGTGAGGCTTGTAGGGATGTCCTTAACATACCAGGTTCCGCTAAGACTCAACTGGAGTGGTCAAGGGAAGTATGAAGCATGCGGTTGGGAAAAGGTGCCTCTGTGAGCCCTTGACCTCCATGTCCTGTCTAACCTCGTCCACTTTTTTCAGTAAATACAATGTGTCCATGCATGGCTCATTCCCATGTCTAGAGCACCCAGTAGGGACTGAAGGGTGCAGGTGAGCTTTGGGGCAGTGCTTCTGTATTTGGAAGTGGGCTGCTGGACACAGCAGAGATTTTCAAAGCAGTAACTTCTGCCCCTTGACACTGATAGCAGTCACCACTCTGCACATAGGAAGAGAATGTGGGTCTCTCTCGAAGGCCATATCTTTCAGAGCCTCTGTGTCTCTTGGAGAGAGACAGAAATCCTGGGGGATGAAGTTTAAGGACTGGATAAAAGAGCCCCACCCCCATATCCTCTTTTTAATTTTCTAATTTCTTCTCCAGCAGAGCACCTAAGAACACATCTGGAAAGCAAAGTGGTTCCATGTTCCTGGCTTGTCTTGTCCCAGTATTTATTCTCGCTCAATGAAACATGTAGTTCAGTGTATGAGACACAGTAGTCCCTCAACAAAGCATTAGCTTCATTTCTCTTTATGAGTTTTTTCCTCCTCAAAATTCCTGTGTTGTCTCTTCTGATGTGGAGAAAGGACAGTCCCCAGCAGCCCCACTTAGCAAGTCTGAGCGTGAAAGGAGCCTGAGAGGAACCTGCCGTGAGTCAGAACAGATCCTACAGGCATGTCTTGACCTTGACTCAGATCCCTGGTGTCTTGAAGTACCCACCAGGATTGCCATGTGCTTCTCTCCTAGGAGTCATCAGTCATTGTTTCAAGGATAAGGATAATTATCTGTCAGGACTCAGCAAGGAAAACTCAACAGAAGAAAAACTAAAATCATGGCATCTGGTCCCATCACTTCATGGCCAATAGCCAGGGGAAAGGTGGAAGCAGTGACAAATTTTCTTTTCTTAGGCTCCAAAATCACTGGGAATGGTGACTGCAGTCATGAAATTAAAAGATGCCTGCTCCTTGGGAAGGAAAACTATGACAATCCTAGACAGTGTATTAAAAAGCAGAGACATCACTTTGCTGACTAAGTCCATATAGTCCATATGGCTTTTCCAGTAGTCCTGTATGGATGTAAGAGTTGGACCATAAGGAAGGCTGAGCACCAAAGAACTGATGCTTTCAAATGTGGTGCTGGAGAAGGTTCTTGAGAGCCCTTTGAACTACAAGGAGGGAAAACCAGTCAATCCTAAAGGAAATCAATCCTGACTATTCATTGGAAGGACTGATGCTGAAGTAGGTAGCTGATGTTCCAATGCTTTGGTCACCTGATGCAAAGAGCCAACTCATTGGAAAAGACCATAATGCTGGGAAAGATTGAAGGCAAAAGGAGAAGGGGGTGGCAGGGGATGAGATGGTTAGATAGCATCACCAATTCAATGTATATGAATTTGAGCAAACTCTAAGAGATAGTGAAGGACTTGGAAGACTGACATGTTGCAGTCCTTGGGGTCTTAAAGAGTCAGACATGACTCACAGACTGAACAGCAGCAAGGAAAGTCAAGGCTAAGAAGCAACCCTAACCCACAGTCAAGGCTAACCCTAACCCTAACCCTAATTTTTTCTGAGGATACTAGAGAAGGTTATGGGAATATTGTCCTCATGACCTGTTCATGACCCAGACCTTGTGTTTCCTTCAGGGACCAGGGTTGGCAGTTGGAGCCGTCTTTCCAGTTTTCTTTACCCCCTCACCCAGACTATACCATACTACAGTGAAGCCAGTGTAGGGCCCTCAGCTGGAAGAACCAGGTCACAGACAGGACACGAGGGAGAGGGAACCTTCGTGAGTAGGGGCTGCCCCCAAATCCCCTGAGGGCGGCTATGCAGTCAGCACCTGCACACACAGAGTGAGCGGTAGCCTTGCACCCAGGCCACTGGCTGCAAGTCACAGACCCTCTTGGGGAAACTTGGCCGCAGTTCTTAGGTTTGACTGTGACAGAGGCCCTCAACTTGGCAAGCAGTGGGCGGAGATAGCCTTTCAAGCACCTTTACCGTTAGGCAAGGCCTTCTGGTATGCATGTCATGTTCACTCCTGATTTGTTTTACTAGTGTACCCCATTTCTTCACTTTTAATCTTTTGACATGCGTTCAAGCCTTGATCATCATATTACTGATGATCGTCATATCATCATCTACTTCATGAGGTTAGAATAAATCAACAAATGAAACATAATAATGTGGTGTAAGTAGTTCTAACTGGCATAAGAAAACTAGTTGTGAAAAACAAACGGTTACGATGACTCTGTGGCAATGGTATATTTTTATATTCATCTGCCTCTACTGCAACTATGTAGTCAGGCTACACTGCATTACATTAATCTAGCTTCATTATATGAGAAACTACCTTAAAGCCATTAAGTTCCTCAGTAAAGGGTTTCCCTCCTCACTCTGCACCTTCTGGTTTTCATTCTCCCTGACCAAAACCCCAATTAATTCTTAATACTGTTTCTATCAATGGATTAACTTTCAACTTTACATAAATTTAAAAGAATAAAATAAATTTCCGTAGGCAATTTGAGTGGGACTGTTCTTTCCAGAATCCATTTAATCCTTAGTCCTAGGGATTTTAAAGAGTTATGAAATGAGTTTTCCATAACATGAAATACAAAAATAATTGAGACCAATATAATTCTGCCATTACAGAAAGTTTATTACACTGTCTCTAAGGCACAAACCTGCCTCTCTCCTTTTATACCAAAATTTTCAGAGTCCATGGTCCCCCAAATACCACACTTTGTCCTGTCCTCCTGTCTCCACCTTCACTTCCTGCCATATACCACCATCAGACTCTTTGCTTATGGAAGGAAAAAATTTAAATCTTTGAAATGGCTTAAATTAAAAAAAAATTAAATCTTTGAAACATTTCCAGAAACTTTAGGCAAAGTAGGCAAGACATATATTTCAGGAAAATAAAGGGAAGAAAATAAATTATAAAAAGAGGAATGGTGGGTCAAAACAGCCCCTGGTGGCTGCAGAACTAATATGTCATAGACAAAAGGAAGGTAAAAAAAAGAAAAGAAAAAATAAAAATCTGACAAACAACTTCAGATGGAAAAAAAAAACAACTTTAGGTTGAGGCATACGATGGTAAATTTTGTCAACAGGACTAGGCTCAGAGATGCCAGTGTTGCTAGTAGAACATTATTTCTGGGTGTATCTGTGAAGGCGTTTGTAGAAGAGACTCGCATTTGAATCATAGACTGAGTAAAGACCTAGCCTCATCAATGCAGGTGAGCATCACCTAAACTGTTGAGGACCAGATTAAAACACAAAGGTGAAGAAAAGGCTTGAGCCAGGACATCCATCTTCTCCTGACTTCAGATATCAGCACTCCTGGTTCTTGGGCCTTCAGACTCAGACTGTTATACCATTGGCTCCCTTCGTTCTCAGGCTTTCAGGTTTGGACTAGGACAATACTACTGGCTGCCTTCAGCCTCCAACTTGCAGATAGCAGATCATGAGACTTGTTAGTCTTCTCAATCATGTGCCAGTCCCTTTTGCTATATCTATGCATCTTCTACTGGTTAAAAGGTAACTGCAGGGACTTCACAAGCTGTTCTGGGCTGGAACCTTCTCTGTTTTTGGAAGAGAGGTGACATGGCAGGACAAAAAGACAAGATTTGGACTGGATGGGAATGCTGATTGATTTTTTACCACTTGTCTAACTTTGGGAAATTATTACCCTCTCTGAACCTCAGTTATCTTATCTATAAAATGGGAGTAATTGTTCTTATAGGGCTGTTATAAGATTGAGAACTTCTAAGAAATAAATGCCTATTGTAAAGAAGGCATATAATAAGTGGTAATTTTAATATTGTGATTGCTATTATCATCATTGTTATGGAAAGGACTGTTCCTTACAGACATTCCAAAATACAAATTTATCAAGAGGTCTTTAGTGAGTTTTATCCATGTTACTGCTACCACCTTTTTCCAAACACAGGCAAATGCAAAGAACTCTACATATGCTCATATAGTCTAATCAATGGAGTAGACTACAGAAAGCCCACTTCTCTTCTCCAGTCTTCAGATAATATTTTAGTCTGGGCTTTTTGTTCTAGAACAGAAATCAGTTTTGGCTCACTTTTCAAAATGGGGATATTTAGCTGAAAATATATTAGCGACTCAGAAAGCGGAATGAGTAGGCTTAGGAAATGGATAGGAACAAGAGAGTAAGTGGCCCAAGCAGTAGAGACCACAGCAAATTTCATGTTACAGAAATGTGACCTACACACTGATCTGTACACTGTAGCAACCCCATACCCTAATACCACCAGCTCAAGCTGCAAAGTCCTGGGGTAGAGGACTAACAGGCTGAGCATGGGTCGCACATCTATATCTTAACGGCACAGGAATGGGGGATGGAATAGTCTTGTTCTTTGGGTTTTTAAAAGGAGACATTGCACTCTTCCTCACCAAGACCATGCATCAGGTGAGTCCACCTAAAAGGAAATCAAAGTGATGATAAGAACAGTGTGTTGTACTCAAGACATCAAATAAAGCAAATGACAAGAGTCTGCTAGCACCACTAACTCAGTCATCTTAAAATATGACCAATTGACCCATATATGTGTCCTACATATCCATGCAAATAAAGTGTCTTTTTTTTTTTTTTTGGCCAAGGCCTATGACTTGCAAGATCTCAGTTCTCTGATCAGGGATTGAACCCAGGCCTTGGCAGTGAAAGTGCCAAATCCTAACCACTAGACCACCAGGGAACTTCTAAAGCGTGTCTCTTTGGATTAGATACAAATAAAATTACTACTGTAAAACAGACTATAGCAAGAATTATGACAGGCTAGAGAAGATGCATATTGAAGAACTTAATGAACTAAAAAATAAAAGGCTGAACTTTAAAGAGGTCCTCTTTTTAGTGTTCATAAATTAAATATTACCACTATGAAATGCAGCTACGTGCTCAATAAGAAACAAAAAGTTTTCTAAGTACAAGGACTTTCACAGAGGGTAAATCTATAAAAGAATGTTTCTTGAGGGCAAAAATATTGTGTTTCCTGAAGAGAATTAAGCATTGGCTGAGGTTCAGGAAGTTGAAAATATGATTTAAGAGCTGAAAGGATAAGTGTGTGAAATTTTTAACCAATGTATGGCATTTTTACAGCAGTTTATAAAAGTATAAAGATAAATACTACCACCACCTGGAATAACTATTTACTTCAATATCTTTAAGAATTAAGATGGAACTAAAAGTTTTGGTCCTGATGCTAATAATGTATTGAGATAAATCACATCAGTTAGTGCATGCACGCACGCTCAGTCAATTCAGTCGTGTCTGACTCTTTGTGACCCACTGGACTGTAGCCCACCAGGCTACTCTGTCCATGGGATTCTTCAGTCAAGAAGAATCCTGTGCCCTCTTCCAGGGGATCTTCCCAACCCAGGGATCGAACCCTCATCTCCTTTGTCTCCTGCCTTGTAGGCAGATTCTTTACCACTGAACCACCAAGGAAAGCCATCAGATAGTAAATCTGTGTAACAAATCACCTTAAAACTAATGGTTTAAATCAACAGACATTTATTTATCTTATGATTTGGCAATACAGTTACTTGGCTTGGGTTTATCTCGACAGCTGTTTCGGCTTAGGCAGTGCTCAACAGTTATTGGCTGGGTTCTCTTATGCATTTCTCCTGTCACCTGATGATTGGGTTTGGGCTGTCTGGTTTAAGCAGTGAAGGCAGAAGCATGCAAAACCTCTTGAGACATTCATGATTTTCATATCATTGCTACTGCCACTTTTTATTGGCCAAAGCAAGACGTTAGGCCATACTGTATTCAAGAGATAAAGAAACAGATTCCCCTCTTTCATGAGAGATGTTACCAAGTCACATTATAAGGTCACAGATGCAGGTTGGGGAAGAGCTTGTGGCTATTTTTGCATCTACCACAAGTCTTGAAAAGTTAATATGTGCTCAGTCGCTCAGTCGTATCCGGCTCTTCTGTGATCCCGTGGACTGTGGTCCACCAGATTCCTCTGTCCGTGGGATTTCCCAGGCAAGAATACTGGAGTGGGTTGCCCTCATCTTCTTCAGAGGCTCTTCCCATCCCAGGGATGGAGCCTGCATACCCTGAGTCTCCTGCATTGACAGGCGGATTCTTTACCACTGAGCCACCTGGGAAGCCCAAAGTTGAATATAGCCTGGTCAAAATTAGTAAAAAATGTGCTCTTACAGTGGTCAGTGCTAATACTGAACTTATGATTTGCAATGAAAAGGAACTAAATTTGATCATTGCACCATTCATAAGAAATCACTCTATGCTGAAACAGAGCACATCTCAAACTCAATAATTAAAACCGTAAGCCAGATATATTCTTGGATTAGGATCACAGAAAGACTAGCCATTTTACTTGATGAATGAGAGGCAGAGTATAGCTGTCATTTGTACATGAGTTTTAGGTGACTTACTTGTGACATGATACCATAGAGAACTGAAAGAAACTCATTCATGTCATCGACCTCGGCTCCCCACCAAAGATTAAGTCAAATACTTGGTTTTTTAGTGGATGATTCAATACATTTAAACACTATGTCTCAGGAAAACATTCATTAATATTATGTGCTGTGCTGTGCTTAGTTGCTCAGTCATGTCAGACTCTTGGTGACCCCATGGACTACATGTAGCCCGCCAGCCTCCTCTGTCCATGGGGATTCTCCAGGCAAGAATGCTGGAGTGGCCTTCCTCTAGGGGATCTTCACAACCCAGGGATTGAACTTGGGTCTCCTGCATTGCAGGCAGATTCTCTACCATCTGAGCCACCAGGGAAGTCCAAGAATACTGGACTGGGTAGCCTATCTCTTCTCCAGGGGAACTTCCTGACCCAGGAACTGAACTGGGGTCTCCTGCATTGCAGGCAGATTCCTTACCAACTGAGCCACCTGGGAAGCCCCATGAGTATTATAATTCCCCAAAATTGTGATCCCATTGATTGAAATCATTTTCTAGAAATAAAAGGGATGACCCAAACTATATAACTCTAACTATGGAGTTGAAAAGTAAATTTAGAAAAAAATGTCTGAAAATAAACTAACATGGTTAAATTGGCCTTTTCCAATGAACGTGATAATTGAGCTCAAGAGTTTCAAATAGAAATAACTAAACAGTAAGGCAATGTTACAGTGAAAAACAAATATGGCAATGTAGGAATACCAGAATTCCAAACATCTAAGTCCTTCTGAATATGAAAACCACTGTGCAAAGTTTCTACCCGTGATCAGAGATGCTTACATTTGCAAATAGCTATTCAACCTTACAAAACAACAAAACTAAATGTTGTGACCATTTGTCTTTTTTTCTTCCAGTTTTATGAAGATATAACTGACATGCAGCACTGTCTAAGTTTAGGGCTTCTCAGGTGGCACAGTGGTAAAGAATCTCCCTGCCAATGCAGGAAATGCAAATACGCATTTGCATTGACCTGTGGGTTGGGAAGATCCCCTGGAGGAAGAAATGGCAATCCACTCCAATATTCTTGCCTGAGAAATCCCACAGACAGAGGAGCCTGTAGGCTACAGTCCATGGGGTCGCATAAAGAGTCAGACCTGACTGAGTGACTGAACATGCATGCACATGTCATATGAGTTTAAGGTGGCACAGCATAATGATTTAACTTACATACACCATGAAATGAGGATCATAAGGTTAGTAAACATTTATTATCTGACTTAAGTGCAAAATTAAAGAAATAGAGGAACTTCTGTGGTGGTCTAGCGGTCAAGGTTCTGTGCTTTCAACACTGCGGACATGGGTTTGATTCCTGGTTGGGGAACTAAGATCCCACATGCTGTCTGTGATCTTAGATGAAAAAAAATTTGCTTCCTTTTGATGAAAATTTGTATCTTTTCACTACTTTTACCGAATTCCCTCTCACAAATCCCTCCGCCATCTCAGGTAACTACAAAGCTGATCACATCTCTATGCATTTGTTTGTTTTTGGAGTGTAATTGACCTACAGTACAATTAGTTCCTGTCATAGAACATAGTGATTTGATGTTTCCATACATTTCAAAATGATCATTATGATAAATCTAGTTACCATCTGTTGCCATACAAAGATATTACATAATTATTGACTATATTCTCCACACTGCTCATTTCATGCCCATGACTCATTTATTTTGAAATTGGAAGTTTGTTTCTTACTCTCTATCATCTATTTCTCTCCCCTCAACTCTCTTCCCTCTGTCAACCACTTTTTCTTCTATCTATGACTGTTTATGTTTAGTTACATTTGTTCATTTGTTTCTTAGATTTCACATATAAGTGAATCATGCAGTATTCATCTTTCTCTGTCTGACTTACTTCACTAAGCACAATACCCTCTGGATCCACCCATATTGTCACAAATGGCAAGATTTGATTCTTCTTTATGTCTGAGTAGTATTTCCTTATGTGTTTATGTATCCATCTATATATATAAACATACATACATATGCATAATGCTTCCTTGTGTGTATACATCACATAATGCTTCCTTGTGTGTATACATCACATCTTCTTCATTCATTCATCTACTAATGGTCATTTAGGGAATATTCACATCTTGGCCGGTGAAAATAATAGTGCAGTGAACACAGGGGTCCATATGCCTTTGAATTAGCATTTTCATTTTCTTCAGATAAATATCCAGTAACAGGATTGCTGGATAGACAGCAAATTCCCTGAGTTGTACAGCAAATTCCCACTGGCTATCTATTTTACACACGGTAGTGTATGTGTTTCCAGGCGACTCTCTCCATCCGTCCCACTCTTTCCTTCCCCCCATCTCTGGTCTGTCTGTTCTCTATGTCCGTATCTCCATTGCTGCCCTGCAAACAAGCTCATCAGAATAAGATAATTAAACTTTTAATGCATATGACAATTGATTTTTCTCACGCCTGACCTTTCTTACCCTACATTGCTTGCCTGACTTTCATAGGTTTGGAATTCACACCCCTTGAAACAGACTGCTGCTGCTGCTGCTGCTAAGTTGCTTCAATCATGTCCAACTCTGTGCGACCCCACACACGGCAGCCCACCAGGCTTCCCCGTCCCTGGGATTCTCCAGGAAAGAACACTGGAGTGGGTTGCCATTTCCTTCTCCAATGCATGAACGTGAAAAATGAAAGTGAAGTCTCTCAGTCGTGTCTGACTCTTAACGACCCCATAGACTGCAGCCTACCAGGTTCCTCCATCCATAGGAAGTTCCAGGCAAGAGTGCTGGAGTGGATTGACCTTGCCTTCTCCGTGATGTGCACTTGCATCTAAAAATGTGTAGTTACAGACAAAATTTAGAACCAAATGCATAGTTTAATGCTGTTTACCAGTGACGGGTGGCCTTATTTTAGTATCTAGATTTTTTAATTCTTTAATATACAGTCTGCCAGTGAATTGCTTGGTTTAGAAAATTGCAAAGTCCAACTAAAAGTTATGGTTTTATAATTTTTATTTTGCTGATTCTTTCTCAAAATGTTTTGGCCAATGGAAGTGAAGTAGTAAGAAAATTAATTTCTATATTAATTTATATTAATATTTTCTATATTAACCTACTCCAGTACTCTTGCCTAGAAAATCCCATGGGAAGAACTTGGTAGGCTGCAGTCCATGGGGTCACTAAGAGTCGGAAACAACTGAGCGGCTTCACTTTCAGTTTTCACTTTCATGCATTGGAGAAGGAAATGGCAACCCACTCCAGTGTTCTTGCCTGGAGAATCCCAGAGATGGGGGAGCCTGGTGGGCTGCTGTCAGTGGGGTCGCACAGAGTTGGACACGACTGAAGTGACTTAGCAGCAGCAGCAGCAGCAAGCAAAATCAGTAAATCAGTTTTTCACTTTCCCTTCCAAATAAGTAGGGGCCCCCTAACATGTGTCATCCAAGACAAGAATAGAAATGAAGGCCTTCCTTGCATATATGCAGAGGTTTAAACATTATAAATCAATCTAGTGAAACAGTAAAATATGTTTTTTCCTTTTACTTTAGCAAATATGCCTTTATGATGACCTGCCAGTCTAGGTTCAAATATAAACTCCTTGGACCTTTGGAATTGCATACTGGAACATGACACCATAAGAAATGCAAGCTCTGATTGCAGGTCCCGAGCCTGCAGCTTCCTCCTTCTCTTCCCATCCCCAGCTTCATCCTATAGCACAATGCATGTCAAAAGGAAATACCGAGACTCAGTTGCAAGAGTTCCCAATGGACAAAGCAGAAATATTTTAAGCAATGAGATAAAGTAGCATTAGATTATACCTAAAGTATAAAATGAATACACATGAGTTCATAGTGATGTAAACAAAGATTGAATGAATGAATGAACACACAGAGACAAATCAATAAATAATGGGGACCAAAAGACAAATCTTCCTTACAAAAGTGGGACTTAACACCCTCTCAACTCCACTTCCTGAATGTGGATTGGACTTAGGAACTTGCTTCCAAACACTAAAGGATGGAAAGGGATAAATAGTAACATTACATTGAAGAAAACTGGCAAACACCACCATAACCAAGTGACTGAGATAAGCAGTACTTGTAATAAGACATGTTGATGTTGTATATCCATTGATACGAAATGATGAGAAGCACACTGTGGCATTGTTTCTGCAAACCTGTAACCCTACTCGGATCCTGAGAAAAACATCAGATAAACGCAGATGAAACAGCATCATAGGATATCTGGCCAATGATCCTTAAAGTTGTCAAAGTCACAGAAAACAAAGACTGAGAACCTGTCACAGACCAGTGTAGATGAAGCAGAAATATCTAAACGTAATGTGGTATCTTAGATTGGATACTACAAAGAGAAAAAGGATTAAAAAAATTTAGTCATTCTAATGGGTATATAGTAGTACCATGTATGGTTTTAACTTGAATTTCCCTAATTATTAATAATGTTGGGACAGCTCTTCAATGCTTATTTATCATCCATGTATATATATATATATATATTTTGGTGAAGAATGCATTCATATTCTTTGCCCATTTAAAAAAAAAGTTGTTTTTTAAAGTAAAAAATGGTAAAATCTGAGTAAAGTGTGAAATTAAAATTAATGCATATATATATAGAATCTAGAAATATGGTACTGCTGCTGCTGCTGCTGCTAAGTCCCTTCAGTCGTGTCCGACTCTGTGCGACCCCATAGACGGCAGCCCACCAGGCTCCCCCGTCCCTGGGATTCTCCAGGCAAGAACACTGGAGTGGGTTGCCGTTTCCTTCTCCAATGCTTGAAAGTGAACAGTGAAAGTGAAGTCGCTCAGCCGTGTCCGACTCTTAGCGGCCCCATGGCCTGCAGCGCACCAGGCTCCCCCGCCCATGGATTTTCCAGGCAAGGGTACAGGTGAGCCCATTTGCAGGGCAGGGATGGAGATGCAGACGTAGAGAACAGACATGTGGACACAGTGGGGAAAGGGGAGGGGGGATGGATTGGGAATCGACATATACACACACTACCATGTGTGAAATAGATGGCTAGTGGGGCAGAGCTACTGTACAGCCGAGGGAGCTCCGCGGGTGCTCTGTGATGACCCGGAGGACTGGGGTGCAGGTGGGGGTGGGAGTAAGGTTCAGGAGGGAGGGGATACATGTGTACATACGGCTGATTCCTTCATTGTACAAAACGTCATAAAACAATTATACCCCAATAAAAATTTTTTAAAGGTAATATACCAATCAGGGTTTCTTAGTTTTGATAAATGTACCACTATAACATGAGACAGTGGATGAGGGATACATAGGAAACTTCTGTACTATCTCTGCAATTTTCTGTAGATCTAAGATTATTCCAAAATTTAAAATTTATTTTTAAAATGCAGAGTTTTAAATATTTTTTCATACATGAAAAAGATCAATTTCTTACAGTCAGTAAATATAAATATTTACTGTCAGTAAAAATAAATATAAATATAACTGTTTCTCATTAATGTAAAATCGAAAAGTTGTTCTTGATTGTTTAAGCAACTGCCTAATAAATTGTGGTATTTGCTGATTTGAAATGAAACTATAGTTATGATAACAATAACATGCATTTATAGCAATGACTTAAACACAACAAAAATAGTACTTGACTTAAACTATGTAAACTTTTACATAGTGGTTGTCAATGTGACTTTTGTGCTTGGACATCTTTTGTAATGTCATAAATACAAAATTTTATTTGCTAATTGAATATCCCTCATTCATCAAAATTGATGCCCCAAACAAGAAAACAGAAGATGTGATTTCAGCTTCCCCTCTACCCAGAATCAATAATATTGAAGTACTTAGTGTAAAATACTTTTTGTAGAATATTGTATCAATTATAAAGTGCTTTCTAGTTCATAGCCCTAAAATAATAATAGTGATTTATTGAATGCTTGCATTGTGCCTAGCACTGGGCCATGAGTTTTACATCATTATTGCATTCATACACACGACAATAGCAACATCCCCTCTGAGAGAAAGTGTTAGTTGCTCAGTCATGTCCAGCTCTTTGCAGCCCCATAGACTGTAGTCTGCCAGGCTCCTCTGTCCATAGAATTTCCCATCAAGAATCCCAGAGTGGGTTGCCATTTCCTCCTCCAGGGGATCTTCTGACCCAGGGGTTGAACTCAGGTCTACTACACTGCAGGCAGTTTTTTTTTACTGTCTGAGCCACCAGGAAAGCCCTTTAAGTGAATATTATATTTATCTTGTTTTTACCAGTGTTGAATCTGAAACCTAAATAGGTTAAGCACTTGACCAAAGTCATACAATTAATAAGAGGTGGGGACGAGATCTGAATCCATGCCTCACCCCTCCTGAGACAAATAGCAACAGTTGGAAGATGATAGGTCACAGAGCTAGGTGATGAAGGACCTAAGTGCCACCTTGACACTCTTTATGTTCCCATGGTGCCTTGTGTCTATCAATACTTTGATCCTTACAACATGTTACAAAGTCTTTAAAGGAGATGCATTTTATTTATTTTGTGATACTTCTAAGGTCATGGACATTGCCTAGAATTGATGTCCAATACGATTCTTAATTAGAGAAACAACTGTATGTATATAGAAAAATGTGATTATGAGAAAAATATGGGCCATTCACCTAATTCATCCTATGTCTGTTATCTCCTCCTCCTAAGAAGGCCAGGGGTCATTTAGTCACAGATACTATGAGTGTGATGATGATGGTGACGTGACTGCCTCCACCTTTGACCACGCTCATCTCTCAGTCTACTTGGATGTCTCTTCCATGGGAAACTTCTCCTGATTCTCCATAATTGGGCCAGATTTCCCTCCTTCTAAACTATCAGAGCACTTTTCATTCTATTTAACTTCCTGTTGGCTTTACTGTCTCCCCACTAGGATGAAAGCTTATCGAGTCTTGCTTACCACTATTCTCCTGGCACCTGGCACTATGCCTGAAAGTGAAGGTGGCTCAGTCGTGTCCAGCTCTTTGCAACTCCCTGGAATACAGTCCATGGAATTCTCCAGACCAGAATACTGGAGTGGGTAGGCTTTCCCTTCTCCAGGGGATCTTCCCAACCCAGGAATCAAACCGGAGTCTCCCGCACTGCAGGCGGATTCTTTACCAGCTGAGCCACAAGGGAAGCCCAAGAATACTGGAGTGGATAGCCTATGTCTTCTCCAGTGGATTTTCCCGACAAAGGAATCAAACCGGGGTCTCTTGCATTGCAGGCGGATTCTTTACCAACCGAGTTATACTTATGTAATTAATATATATTGGTCGAGACATTCCTGTATCAAATTTTGGATTCTAGGATCTTAAATCAAAAATTTCACAGTCCATTCTCCAGGAAGAGCATGATGGGGCTATAATTTATTCTTTGCAACCTTCTCAGATCAGTCTGTATCTTCATTTGAGACAAATGAACCAGGGTATTTTCATAAAGGTCAAACAAGGTACAAGTTGTCTTATGATTCAGATACTTTGTCCTACATAGACGGTTATCTGGAGGTGGCCCAGTAGAGTTTGTCAAGGGTCATTTCTGCATTGAATGGGAAGTTTTTGAACACTGGAATGATACAGCACATCCTTGGATTATGTGGATCTCAATTGGATTGCAGTCTTACCTGATATCTGGTAGCAGAGAGGATAGGTTACAGTTTTCTCAGAAGACAGAGTCTGGAGGGTTCTGAAAATAAGACAGCTAAAGCCTTGAGAAGCTATTCATACCAAGATATCTGAGCAGTTCTTAAATATTTTGATCAAATTTTGACTTTCATCATTGAGATTTTCTCACACAGGGTAATGTGCTATTTGGTATTTAAAGAAGGATTCCTCCACTTCCCTTTTTCACTTCATTAATTTGAGCAGCGATACTCAGAGAGGAGACTTGTTGAACTCACTCCCCAGTGCTGGGAACTGGCTTGTCTCCTATGAGATGCTCCTCAGGATGCTAGAGGAGGCTTCCGTGCTGCTGTGGGCATCCTTGCTGGTCCTTGGTAAGTGGTGGGGGTCGTCTCTGCTCACTGGGAAAACTGAGTCTCTCTATAGGCAAACAGCTTCTCTGGGCTGGCTGCTGAAAAAAGAGATTTTACTCCCATTTAGAAGCATAAAATGAACAAAGGAGAAAGATATCAATTTAATGGAAAGACAGGGAAAAAATTATTTCCAAAAATGTGTTCCTCATTTGCTTTTAATTGCCTAATTGAAAAATTCCTTTTATTCTCCAAAAAGTGGACTTATTTTTCCATGTAAAAAAAAAAAAAACTACAATTAGTTGTTACCTCTCTAATCACAGATCATGAAGACTAGGAGGAAAAGATGAACTGACTCCCTTGTGAAAGGACCATGTTCTGACCATGGGCTGATGTAGAATGATCTTCTGCTGAGAATAGTTACTTCTTTCTCTGTATTAAAAGATCAAATCTGTTCTAATGTTTGCAAAGAGAGTGAGAAGTTTTCCTTTGATTTTGTTTCCCTGCTTCTGGGTTACTTGCTAATATCTATCCAAATGAGACACAATCTCTAGTAGTTCAAGCTTTGGGAAATAAAGACTAGCCAGTCATTTGTACAATGCATTTTGTTAAACGTGTTTGTCTTGTTCTCAGCTCTATCTCCAGGCTCTAATTAAGAAGGGAAGAGTTATTAGTGTGACTGGCGCATTACAGGATCTCAGTAAATAGTGAATGAGTGGCCATATGGGGCATAGCACAGTGTTGGGCAATGCGGAGGATGCGGAACGTGGAGGACATAGCCTCTGTCCTCAAGAACTGACACTCTGATAAGGAAATCAAAAGAGTATTTGACCTGGCAATACAAGAAAAATATTGCACAATGGATTATAGGATAATATGTGATGATAATTAATTATTGCTGATAACCCTGTGTCAGATAGTCTTCTAAGAATATCTCATATTAATGTATCTAATTCTTTAATAATCGAAGAGCTGGAACTGCTGTAAATTCTGTTTTATGGGTGAGGAAACTAAGGCAAAGAGATGACGTCTTGCCTTAAGTTTCATGCCCCAGTTAAGCGGCAGAGTCAGGATTCAAACCTCTGCTCTGACAGTGTAGTTACGCTTTTAAACACTGCCCCATACTGCATGTCCAGTTGAGGATTTCATGTGAACTTGAATGGGAGGGGTTCTAAGTCAAAAGAAAAGTGATGGTTCTGTGGCATAGAGGTATCTCAGAGGGCTTCATGGAAGAGGCGGAATTTCATCTGGGCTTTAATGCATGGGTGTAATTTGCTTTTGCTTCATACTGAGGTAGGAGAATAACACTCCAGGCAAGAAGATAGCAAAAAGCTAAGCCTCAGCAGCAGCCACAGTTATGTTAAAAAATAATTCTAGCAACCCTTAACTGACGACTTACGAATTTAACTCCTTAAAATAAGGCCTCGAGATCACTTTGATGGTCCTCATTTTACAGATGAAGAAATTAATTGAGCCCTGGAGGTTTTATGTAGCTTGCCCAGGGTCACACAGCTAAAATTCAAACCTGTTTCCGTCTGAGTCTGCAGCCTGAGACTCTGGCCATGACATCACCTTGTTTCCCCAGAGTGGGTGGATCTGGGCATGTTTTTCCTCCTTTTGGGTGGAAGTTGAAAGTGGCAGGTGGGCTCTCAGGGTGAAATGGTTTGGGACTCATCGCCTTATGCTGACACCTGACTCTTTACTCTCTTGCAGCAGCTCCAGTCAGTGGACCACTTGGTAAGTCTTTCTTTTCCTTTCTCTTTTACGTTTCTGGATGTCCTAACAGCCATCCTCTCTCAAATATTTGTCGAAAGGGACCTTGTCGTGCCCGCATCCTTTCCTTGAGGACTACGGGCAGGTAAAAACACATCTTAGGACTCAGACCCTGAGAGTCTGCGGGTCACACTCCCAGACCAAACCTGCTGCTGTGCCGGATGATCTTGGAGGAGGACCTGGGATATATGTCATGAAATTCAAGGAGAAGGTGTGTCCCCATCTGATGTGGGATTCTAGCTGAACTGACAGAATGCATAGATTCCTGAGGGGGGAAGAACAGAAATAAACTATTACCTCAGTGGGGGAGGTTGAGGTGCAAACAACTTGCTGGCTTCTCCATATTTCCCCCAGTTTGACAGATCAGTTGCATACTCAGCTGCTTCAGTCATCTCCTACTCTGTGACCCTGTGGACGGCAACCTGCTCGGCTCCTCTGTTTGCGGGATTTCCCAGGCAAGAATACTGGAGTGGGTTGCCATTTCTTCCTCTAGGGATCAAACCCATATCTCCTGTGGCTCCTGCATTGGCAGGCAGATTCTTTACCACGAGTCACCTGGGAAGCCCCTGACAAATCACTGTCCCTAAGCAAGTGCAACCAACTCATCCCAAACTTCAGCATTCTCTGTAGATATTTCTCTGTTAATAAGCTCAGATCATGATGACTTTGAGTCCCTATCCTACTACTTAGCAGAAAGTCAGGCCTCTTTGGGGAGCTGTTTCCAGGAATTTTGGCAGTCCCTGAGGATTCATTCAAGTCTCCTCTCCCCAGGGAGCTGATTATGGTCAGTTAACTCCAGCCAGCAGGAGCCACTGCCCCTTGATGCATGGTGTCCCATGAAACTTCCCAGAAGAGTCTCCCCCTCAGTGCGTGGATACAGACTTTTTCCCACAAATAACTGGGAGGAGATCATAACTTGACAAAGCTTTCTTAAAAGTTCTATGATGGCGAAATAAAATACAGAGAGTGTCAGCCAGTAGATGTGGGTAATCTCAGGACCCACTGCCTCCGTCCCAACCTCAGAAAGACCCTGACAAGATGTGTCTCCTCCTGACCACAGGACTGCCTGTATTAGCAGGGGGAGCTTACTTGGTGTGGCAAGGAATGAAGCTGTGTCCAACAAAGGAAGTTTCCCCTTCTCCCTAGAACAAGACCCACTGCCCAAGTCTCCATTTCCCCAATCCCAGGCTCTTCCCAGGAATATAGATAATGCAGATTCCTATTCTCTTCAAGAGAAACACAGTCTCATACCTGCTGGGGACATAGTATATCTACAAACCTCTAAAGAAAGAGAGAGAAAAAAGGTCTGCAGAGACATATGAATGTTTATATAACCAAACAGAACACTTAGTTTTCTTGTTTAAAACAAGCATTCAGGTCACTCTACAATTTTTGCCCCCAGAGTATTTTCATTACATTTGTGTATAATTCTAAGGTGTATTTGGGTGTATTTTTCTTATGGAAAAAGTTGAGAATAGGTAAAGTCTCAGGGCTTCCCTGGTGGCTCAGCAGAAAAAAAAAAAAAAAAATCCACCTGCAATTCAGGAGCTTCAGGAGATGTGGGTTCAATCCCCAGGTCAGGAAAGTCCCCTGGAGGAGGACATGGCAACCCACTCCAGCGTTCTTGCCTAGAGAATCCCATGGACAGAGGAGCCTGGAGGGCTGTAGTCCACAGGATCACAAAGAGTCAGACACAGCTGAAGAGACGTAGCACACATGCATGAAAAGTCTCAAGCTTTAAAAAAAAGTAATTGCTTATACACCCTTAAATACAGATGGTCCTCCTTATCTGAGTATCAAATGTACTAAGATAAAAAGACACTTAAGTGATTCCACTTACAATTTTATGGTAAATTGCATGTCCTCAACATTGAGATATTATTTTTGAAAAAAGATAATATAAATGGAAATAATTTACTTTGTTTTCCTCATCACAAAATTTAGATCACCATAGGCAATTTGTAGAACAAAGCATGAAGCAAATATTGATTTTTTTTTTTTTTTTTTGGTATGTGATCGCAGTCACAGCTTCAGGCATCACGACTGTGTGCAAAGCAGGAGGGGGGGGGGAGGGAGGAGGTGCCTGCTATGCTTCTCTCCCTTCACCATAAAGGGAAAACCTTCCCCAGAATCCTCACCCCTTATTTCACTCCCAGCTTTATTCTTCTGACATCTCCTTACTCAGAACTGTGTCACAAAGCTGGGCAGTTAGTGCTTCTGTTTTTCAAACTTATCGGCAGGCAACAGGCTCAACAGATGGGCACTGGGACTAAGTTTCAGAAACCAAACAAGTATTGTTCCTATCGCTGATTTCCGCTCTTCAGTTGTTAACAGATCTTGCTCTACTACACTTGTCAGTGACTTTGGAGGCATCAGAGCAGTGGTCTCACAGAACTTTTACCGCCTTCATGAATTACTGCATCTTTGACAGAATCTGAAGTGTCACTTTAACAATCAATTTTCATTGCACATACCATGAAAGATTAGCCTGTCAAAGCATTGTTCTGGCTAGATAGCAGCATTAAAGGAGTGAGAAAGTTTACATGGATGTTTGTGACTAATTTGGTTTGCAATGACTTTTATTATGTCAAAGATGGAAACTTTTTTTTCTATCCTCTTCTGTTTATAATGGAGGATTGCAAATGAAACCGACAAAAGACAGACTGGCAAGAGAAAAGAAAAATTTTTATTCAAAACTTCAGGAGTACATAGAAAATTACAACCTAAGGAACCATTAGAATTCGGGAATTATGTAATATCTGGATTGGAAAGAAGGGGAGAAGGGCAAGAGGGTCACTTCGTTGTTGTTGCTGTTGAGTTGCTCAGTTGTGTCTGACTCTTTGCGACCCCAGGTACTGCAGCACACCAGGGTTCCCTGTCCTTCACCATCTTCCGGAGTTTGCTCAGACTCATGTCCACTGAGCCAGGGATGCCATCCAACCGTCTCATCCTGTGTCGCTCCTTTCTCCTCTTGCCCTCAACCTTTCCCAGCATCAGGCAGGGTGTTTTCCAATGAGTCATCTCTGTGCATCAGGTGGCCGGAGTATCGGAGCTTCAGCTTCAGTATCAGTGCTTCCAATGAATATTCAGGGTTGATTTCCTTTAGGACTGACTGGAAGGCCACTTACTGGAAAACAAATAGGTTTTAGAAAAGATAAATAGGCCCTTAAAAGAATAGATGGGAGCTAAGCTAGTTTTGTCACAATGTCTGTTTAGGTGTGGTGTTGACTTTCAGTAGCTGGTGATAAGAGCTGATTGTTTATTTGCTCCTGGGGAGGTGATTTATAACAATTGACTGTTTTCACTGGCTTTGCTTTTAGACAGATAAGGGAATTCAGAATAAAAATGAATAAACAGAATCTTTTATCTTATGCCCTCAGTTCAGAATAATTTTTATACCACAGTTGTACCTTCACCCATCAGTTACTAACTCTCACAACCTTGAAACAGCAAAACTTAGAAAATAAACATTCAGATAAGAAAGAACCACAGTAATAACTGTGGGAAGTAAAGTTAAAACAAAATCTACCAACCCAGAAATCCTCTCCACAAAGGTAAAAAAGAAGCAAATGCTTTTAGTACTAAACAAGCATTAAATCAAATCCCTTACAATTATACAGTGGAAGTGAGAAATAGATTTAAGGGACTAGATCTGATAGAGTGCCTGATGAATTATGGACACAGGTTTGTGACACTGTATAGGAGACAGGGATCAAGACCATCCCCAAGGGGGGAAAAAAATGCAAAAAAGCGAAATGGCTGTCTGAGGAGGCCTTACAAATTGCTGTGAAAAGAAGAGAATCCAAAAGCAAAGGAGAAAAGGAAACATATACCCATTTGAATGCAGAGTTCCAAAGAATAGCAAGGAGAGATAAGAAAGCCTTCCTCAATGATCAGTGTATGGGAGAAGGAAATGGTAGCCCACTCCAGTGTTCTTGCCTGGAGAATCCCAGGGATGGAGGAGCCTGGTGGGCTGCCGTCTATGGGGTCACACAGAGTCGGACACGACTGAAACGACTTAGCAGCAGCAGCAGTGATCAGTGCAAAGAAATAGAGGAAAATAATAGAATGGGAAAGACTAGAGATCTCTTCAAGAAAATTAGAGATACCAAAGGAACATTTTGGGCTTCCCTGGTGGCTCAGAGGTTAAAGCATATGCCTGCAATGTGGGAAACCCAGGTTCGATCCCTGGGTGGGGAAGATTCCCTGGAGAAGGAAATGGCGACCCATTCCAGTATTCTTGCTTGGGGAATCCCATGGATGGAGGAGCCTGGTGGGCCACAGTCCACGGGGTCGCAAAGAGTCAGACATGGCTGAGCCACTTCACTTTAAAGGAACATTTCATGCAAAGATGGGCACAATAAAGGACAGAAATAGTATGGATCTAACAGAAGCAGAAGATACTAAGAAGAGGTGACAAGAATACACAGAAGAACTGTACAAAAAAGATCTTCATGACCCAGATAATCATGATGGTGTGATCACTCACCTAGAGCCAGCCAACCTGGAACGTGAAGTCAAGTGGGCCTTAGGAAGCAACACTATGAACAAAGCTAGTGGAGGTGATGGAATTCCAGTGGAGCTGTTTCAAATCCTAAAAGATGATGCTGTGAAAGTGCTGCACTCAATATGCCAGCAAATTTGGAAAACTCAGCAGTGGCCACAGGACTGGAAAAGGTCAGTTTTCATTCCAATCCCAAAGAAAGGCAATGCCAAAGAATGCTCAAATTACCGCACAATTGTACTCATCTCACACGCTGGTAAAGCAATGCTTAAAATTCTCCAAATCAGACTTCAACAACACAGGAACCGTGAACTTCCAGATGTTCAAGCTGGTTTTAGAAAAGGCAGAGGAACCAGAGATCAAATTGCCAACATGTGCTGGATCATTAATAAAGCAAGAGAGTTCATGAAAAACATCTATTTCTGCTTTATTGACTACATCTATTTCTGCTTTGGTGACTACACCAAAGCCTTTGACTGTGTGGATCACAAGAAACTGCAGAAAATTCTTAAAAGAGATAAATACCAGACCACCTAACCTGTCTCTTGAGAAATCTGTATGCAGGTCAGGAAGCAACAGTTAGAACTAGACATGGAACAACATACTGTTTCCATATAGGGAAAACGTACGTGCAGACTGTATATTGTCACACTGCTTATTTAACTTATATGCAGAATACATCATGAAAAATGCTGGGCTGGATGAAGCACAAGCTGGAAGATTGCAGGAGAAATATCAATAACCTCAGATATGGAGATGACACCACCCTTATGGCAGAAAGTGAAGAGGAACTCAAAAGCCTCTCGATGAAAGTGAAAAAGGAGAGTGAAAAAGTTGGCTTATACCTCAACATTCAGAAAACTAAGATCATGGCAACTGGTCCCATCACTTCATGGCAAATAAATGGGGAAACAGGGGCAGACTTTATTATTTTGGGCTCCAAAATCACTGCAGATGGTGATTGTAGCCATGAAATTAAAAGATACTTACTCCTTGGAAGGAAAGTTATGACCAACCTAGACAGTGAATTAAAAAGCAGAGACATTACTTTGCCAACAAAGGTTCATCTAGTCAAAGCTATGGTTTTTCCAGTAGTCATGTATGGATGTGAGAGTTGGACTGTAAAGAAAGCTGAGCACCGACGAATTGATGCTTTTGAACTGTGGCGTTGGAGAAGACTCTTCAGAGTCCCCTGGACTGCAAAGAGATCCAATCAGTCCATCCTAAGGGAAATCAGTCCTGAATATTCACTGGAAGGACTAACGTTGAAGCTGAATCTCCAATACTTTGGCCACCTGATGTAAAGAGCTGACTCATTGGAAAAGACCCTGGTGCTGGGAAAGATTGAAGGCAGAAGGAGAAGGTGATGACAGAGGATGAGACGGTTGGATGTCATCACCGACTCAATGGACATGAGTTTGAATAAACTCTGGGAGTTGGTGATGGACAGGAAGGCCTGGCGTGCTGCAGTCCATGGGGTTGCAAAGAGTCAGACACGACTGAGCGACTGAACTGAATTGAACTGAAGCATTAAAACAGAATACAATGCCCATCACAGGCAATCCACCAAGAGATTGCAAAGATAGAAAGGGATCTCTCATTCTTATATGGCCAAGGGGATTCAGCCCATTACATCCATGTTTTCAAGATTAAACAATAATTAGTTCTCAAGCAGGAGGACTTGACAGCACCTTTTGCCACATATTTAGTGTCAGTCGCTCTGTTGTCTCTGACTCTTTGAGACCCCATAGACTGCAGCCCAAGCTCCTCTGACCGTGGAATGTTCCAGGTAAAAATACTGGAGTGGGTATCCATTCCCTTCTCCAGAGGATCTTCCCTACCCAGGGATCAAACCTGAGTCTCCTGTATTTTGGAGGATTCTTTACCTTCTGAGCCACCAGGGAAATCCAATTTATCACTCTAGGTCTCTTTTATCCAGAGGAGAAACAACTTTTTCATATATTTATGTAGGGGACTTTCCAAGTGGCTCAGTGGGTAAAGTATCTGCCTTTGATGCAGGAGATGTGGGTTCGATCCCTAGATCAGGAGGAAGCTCCCCTGGAGGAGTGCATGGCAACCCATTCCAGTATTTTTGCCTGGAGAATCCCATAGACAGAGGAGCCTGCCAGGCTGCAGTCCAGAGGGTCACACAGAGTCAGATACAACTGAAGCAACTTAGCTCGCACATATCTTTAGGTAAGACTGGAGGTACTATTTCATATTGGAGCAAGGTACACACCAAAGGTAAACTCTTACCCTTCCATGGTAATGGGGAGTCAGGAGCCAGAGGAGCTGTCCCCCTACATGGCTGCATTTCAAAAAGATGGCTCCTTCTTGAGAAAGATGGTTCTGAGTTATGAGACAGGCAAGAGACTTTTTAGCAATTATAAAGAGTCACATATATTTGAAAGAAATTCTGAAGGAGAAAACAGAGAGAGAGAGTTGTTTCTCTTACTCTTACTCCGAGAATGAAACCTCTTCTTTTTAATTTGTATTTATGCTTACATTCTCCAGCTTCTGTCCATCAATAATTCAAAGATCTTGAGGCTTGATTTTATTCAGGGCCCACATTTTATTTTCATGAATGAGTATCTTTGGGGTGTGGGGATTTAGAAGCACCTGGTTCCCAGCACTCATACCCTTTGTAGTTATTTCAGGGTAATTCCCACTTCAGACAACAGCCTGCTCATAACAGCCCTACAGACTTCTTGTTGGTAAAAATACTATATAGACCCTTTTCCATAACTGTGGAATTGACCCAAAATTCCTACACTCCCTCCCTCTATAATCCCTCACCCCACTTTGTGGCCTTGCCAGACAAATACTCTTCTTAGAGAAATGCGAGTAACACGAAGAGTCTGGGTGGGAAGCAGCCCAGGAGGAATCTACTTGAGGATGTGGCCTGTTTGAAAAGGTAAGGGTGTTGGCAAGTCTCTCCTCACTGATCTCCCATGCTGAGTAGGTCCTGCTGGGGTTGCCCTCTGAAAGGCCGGTATTCTCCTCTAGACCATAGAGCTGCTGCTGACACTCCTGAGTAAGACAAACAGTCAGCAAATTTGAAACCTGGGAAAACAGCAGCCTGGCCACAGGTTCTTTCAGAGATTCTCCAAAGCCAGGTCTTCTGGTCCATTCCACACAAACTGCCTGGTTGGGGATGCAGGCACCTTCACCTCAGACTTATTTCTCTTCTCTCTAGCTGCTATACACAAATCCGTGATTTCCGTCCAGCCTCCGTGGACTACTGTCTTCCGTGGAGAGAGAGTGAATCTGACTTGTAGTGGATTTCACTTCTTTGCACAAGAGAAATTACAAGGCTACCGTTGGTTCTCTGGGAAAGCACGTCCACGTGAAACTCCAGGAAATACCCTTGAGGTTCGTGATTCTGGACAGTACAGGTGCCAGGCCCCAGGGTCACTCCCAAGTAACACCGTGCACTTGATCTTTTCTTCAGGTGAGAAAGTAGGTGAATCAGTGAAAACTTGGGAAGCGGTTTCAGTACATCTTAGCTCCCTAGATTTCCCAAGAAAAGTCTTCATTCTACTCTAAGCCTTGATCTTTCAGTTTCATGTCCGACCTCCAGCATTGTCTATAGGTGTTTTTCAAACTACTATTGACATCAGAGTTTAAATGTCTAACATTAATCAGCAGACATCTTGCACACATATAATTAAAGGAAGGAGTTAGTTTTAGGGGATTCAGAAGTAAAGCTGTCTTAGGTCCTGTCTTTAACAACATTATAGCCTCCTGTGGGAGAAATTGCGTCTACATGAATGTGCTGAGCACAAAATAGAAAGGAAAAAGTGCCCTAAAACAGGAATTCAGAGGTGAGAAATCTCCATCCTCAAGCCTCGTGTCCTCACCTGTCTTAGGATTTGTCCCTTCTCCACTACTTTCCTGTCTAACTGGCACACATATCTCTTCGCCCAGTTTTTCCTGCTCCAAAGATCTTCATTTAGAGCAGTGGTCCCCAACCTGTTTGGCACCAGGGACCATTTCAGTGGAAGATAACTCTTTCATGGAGTAGGGTGGAAGATAACTCTTTCATGGAGTAGGGAGTAAGGGGATGGTTTGCGGATGATTCAAGTGCGGCAGGGCTCATGCTCCTATGAGAATCTAACGCTGCTGCTGCTCTGACAGGAAGCGGATCTCAGGTGGTGATGTGGGTGATGGGGAGCAGCTGTAAATACAGGTGACGCTTCGCTTGCTTGCCTGCTGTTCACCTCCTGCTGCGCAGCCTGGTTCTTAACGGGCCACTGTCCGTGGTCTGGGTGTTGGGGACCCCTGGTCTGATCACTCCGCAGGCATTGGTCAGAAGGAGCAGGCATTCACTGCCATCATCTCAGAGAGAAAGGGTAGAACTTGTCTCTAATCAGGATCTGCAGGGCATGAGAGGTGCACGAGTGGGCCACATTCACTGTCTCTCGACCCCGGCTTTGTGTCTATGACCACAAACCCTCTGCCTGGTGCACTTCAATGCACTGTAGCACCTCCTAGTGCATTTCTCCAAAAGCGTCTTTGACAACTCCTGTTATCTAGTCAGCAGGTTGGTGCTGATCTTTGCTGTATCCAGCAATGTCAGAGATTTTGGTCACATCTCTCAGCTTTTCCTCTCCATGTTAGAATCCTTTTATTTTTGAATCTGTCCTTGAATGATTAAATAGATGTGTCTGGGATTTATTTAGGAATTGTATCTGAAGCAAGTCACACTGATTTGGAAGGAGATGAATGAGCTTGATCAGGAGACTAAATCCTGGGGAAGGAAAAGGAAGAAAAAGAAAAACTCTGCAATTCAAGAGACTCGAAGGAAAGAGTGCCTGAATGACAGTGTCTTATCTCTGTGTGATTTCCAGCCTCCCTCATCCTCCAGGCGCCATATTCTGTGTTTGAAGGTGATGAGCTGGTTCTGAGATGCCAGAAAAGGGGGAGAGAGAAACTGGCTGTTGTGAAGTATACTTGGAATCGAAAAATTATTTCTGGTACTGATGAAAGCTTTGATCTTTTGATACCAAAAGCAAGTTTAAATAACAGTGGCTGTTACCAGTGCATTGGATTCTTGGAAAATGCTCATGTATTGAGAACAAGTCAGACAAATATTCAAATTCAAGGTAAACCCTTCATTTCATACATATTTCCTTAGCAGTGTCAGGGTGGGGTAAACTGGGCACCTGAGTGGGGATCTATATAAGTAGTTTTTCTGTCTGTTTGTTTGCTGATTTGTTTTGGTGTGCCTCACGGTTTGTGGGATTTTCTTAGTTCCTGGATCAGGACTGAAACAGGGCTCTCGGCAGTGAAAGCACACTGTCCTTACCACTAGACCTCCAGGAAATTCCCTATATAAGCTGGTACCATAGCGAATGTGGGATAAATTCATGACCTAAGTCCTCTAAGAGGTAGAGAAGGTGGAGTAATTTAACTTAAACAGTCCTGGGAAAGAAAAATGTTAATAGAGAGGCCAATAAGTTTGTCTTGTTGGATGTCTGAAGTTTTCTGGAACCAAGAATTCAAGCTGGCCTCATACTGAGAGCTTGGTTTCCCTCTTCTCTCTAGAATTATTTTCACGTCCGAAGCTGGAAGTCACAGATTCCCAGCCTATAGAGGGGAAGCCTGTAAACCTGAGCTGCCGGACACAGCTCCCGCTGGAGCGGCCAGACACTCGGCTTCACTTTGCCTTCTTCAGAGACAACGGGGTCATGATCTCAAACCAGAGTGGGTCCCGGGACCTCCAGATCACAGCCATTTGGAGAGAAGACTCAGGATCATACTGGTGTGGTGCTGAAACAGTGACTGGTGGCATCCACAAACGCAGCCTCCCACTTCAGATTGACGTGCAGAGTGAGTGTTGGAGGGCCAGGCTGTGATGTCACCCCTGGCTGCTCCATCTGGCCCCGTGGGGGTAGGGACTGCCAAGCACAGATGGATATTGTCAGCCTGACAGAAGCTCCAGGCTTAGATCTCATGTGAAGTGAGGTACTATAATAAAAGAAACACAGGATTTTGCTTCCATCTATATTTCTCTAAAAACTTAGCATTTCTTTAAAATTCCAGCACCTTGAAATGACAGAGATGATTCATGGAGGTAGATACAGAGTTGGGGAAAACAAAATGAAAACAAGAAGCTAAATGTTTTGCTACTGAATCGACAGATTCTAGGATGTCAGGTCTTTGGGGAAACTGTTTAGAAAACACATAACCGCAGAGGTGGATCTCAACTGGTAACAACAACCAGTGTGATGTGTAAAGTGGAAGAGGAGGACATACACACATAGAAAGATAAATACAGTAAATATTGGCTTGTCTTAAGTACCAAAAGCCGGACTGGTGGAAAAGGATGTAGTCTAAGCCAATGTAATGATAGCAACTATTGCTATTATCTCTCTGGGATCAAAATAATTCAGACTAATAACTAGGACCTGACATAAAACCCAAACACTTTTCCAAGGAGAGTCAATTTTTCTCTCCTGGAGCCTATGTATCAGGATGAAAAGGTTATTACATTTAGTGATGCTCTAGGTCTGAAATCTGCAATCTCTGGGCTACAGTGCTAGCACCTGCAGAAGAGTGTACCTTCAAGTCCCATAAAAAGTGCCCCTGTCCAACATCCCAGCCCCAGCCTCCTCTCATCATGCCCTCACCTGTCGTCCTGTGTTCACACAGGAATCCCTGTGTCTGGAGTGCTCCTGGAGACCCAGCCCCAAGAAGACCAGGTGGTTGAAGGGGAGACACTGGTCCTTGTCTGCTCTGTGGCCAAAGGCACTGGGAACACCACATTCTCTTGGCACAGAGAGGACACGAGGGAGAGTCTGGGGCAGAAAAGCCAGCGCTCCCAGAAAGCAGAGCTGGAGATCCCTGTTATCGGGGAGAGCCATGCCGGGCGCTACTACTGCACAGCTGACAACGGCTATGTTCTCATCCAGAGCCAGGCAGTGAACGTCACTGTGAGAAGTAAGGTTTAATCCCCATTGATCTTATTTATTCTCATATTTCTCAAATCAGGGGTGGACATAGCCAACACTATCTTTATGATTCTCCTTTTTAAATTTTGTTTCCACTTTGCCATCTTCCAAGGTGATAGACACTTTCTTCCATTAAATATCAATAATTCAGGTTGTAAGGAGGTACTCCAGTGAGCTAATGCTGTCCGGGAACCATTTCACCCCTTGGGGATGATTTTGTGTATTTTAATGCTGACCCATTGTTTTGTTGCTCTCTAAGAACAGCGTCATGTCATTAGTAGTGTTTTGGTAGGGCATAGCTCCACCATCCTAAGCGTCAACTATACTCTCCTTTCAGTAAATCATTGAACAGGACCAAAGGTCTAAAGCATCATTTTACTCTGTTACTGAGGGTCTAAGAGCATCTTAGTACCAAACGGCATGCAAGTTATGAAACTTACAAGTACCAAGAGTGAAGATAGAGCCCCTAAATGTCCATAGAGGACATAAGCCTTCCTTTGGGATTGCACAGTCCTAGCATATATCTCTCTATCCATTCATCTATCTCCAAGGAGTCGTATAAAGTTAAGCCAGATTCCCACTCAGCCACTATGGCACTGAAGAAATGATTCCTATGGGGCTTCAATGCAGCCTCTATTTCAGGTTCACTTGCATCCTGGGCTAACTACGGGAAAGCAAAGATTTTCCTGCCTTCCTTTATATTTAAACCCCTTAAAAGAGTTATCTCTACTCACTGTCTTCACTTCTATTTTCTTTCAGACCCGTCACTATCAGGCTTTCCTCACTCCAATAGATACTATTATACCTATTCATCAGATGCTCCTTTTAAGTTTTCATTACTGGACCTTCATCACATTTTTCCCTGGAGTAGGAAATGGCACTGCACTCTGGTATTCTTGCCTGGAAAATCCCATGGGCAGAGGATCTTGATGGGCTACAGCCCATGAGCCAGGCATCATTCTAGACCCTCCACCTCGAATCTACCTGCAAGTCTGATAGCTCTGCCTGCAAAATATCGCCAGAATATGACTAATTCCCACCACGTCCACTCCTACCACCTGATCCAAGCCACCTGGCTGATTGCAATAATACTGTTCTTCTGCTTCATCTGTGGTTCTGCACAGCCTGTTCTCAACACAGCATCAGAAGGAACTCTAAGCCGTAAATCAGATCATGTTTCTCTTCTGCCCATGGCTCCCTATCTCCTTCAGAGAGAGAACCAGTGTCCTCTCAACATTCCACCAGGTCCTGGCGATCTGTTGGTCCTACTACTGTGACCTAATGGTTCACCACCCCCCTTCTCCACCTGAGCCACCAGGGCCCCCTGTCTCTTCTTCAAACCTTTCAGTCACATTCCACCACAGGGCCTTTGCAATGCTCTTCCCTGATATCCTCATGCTCATTCCCCTGCTTCCTTCAGAACTCTACTCACCTTCTCAATGAGACCTTCCCAGCCATACTATACAATGTGGCAGCTCTTCACCAAGGCCCTCCCTCTCCTGGTCCTTCTTGATTCTTCCTTGCAGCATGTGTCACCAACTCCCATACCATGTAGCCTTTGCTGTCTCCTTCCACACCCCTTATGAGGGCTTCCCTGGTAGCTCAGATGGTAAAGAACCCACGTGCAATGCAGGAGATTTGGGTTCAGTCCCTGAATTGGGAAGATCCCCTGAAGATGGGAATGGCAACCCATACCAGTATTCTTGTATGGAGAATCCCCAAGGACAGAGAGCCTGGTGGGCTATAGTTCATGGGGTCACAAAGAGTCAGACATGACTGACTGACACTTTCAACACTTCCATACCTCCCATAGTAGCTTCATGAAGGTAAACCTCTATTTTGACTATTTTTTATCACAAGTGCTCATTCTACTGATCAGCTCATAATGAGCATTCAGTAAATATTTGCTGAGTGAATATATTTTGCATATATCACTTTTGCTTATCATAATAATAATCCTAGAAAAGAAAGATATTGTTATCTCCATTCTACAGAAAAGGAAAATGAAACTCAAAAAAGTTTGCTGATTTGCATTAGGTCATAAAGCTTCTACCTAGCAGCCTGGATTTGAACCTCAATACAATCTTTTAGCTCACAGACAGAAACCGTTGTCAAAGTTTTTTGAAGAAATACCACTGTCCACCATGCTAAATAAGCAGAGAACTGTGCTGTTTATATAAAACCAGTCAGCCCTGACTGAGCTATAACCCTAAGCAGTTCGGTTAGTGGCTCTGGCAAGGGGTGGCTATGTTAATGGCACAGCTGCTCTACAAGTTTCCCTTCAACTCCCTCGAGGCATGTCCCGTGATCAAGCAGGGCCTTCCCAGGTCAGGGGAACTGACATGTCTTCCCCCAGATAGATGCCACAGAAGGGTCTGCATCTCACCCTCAAAATTTCTTGAACAGTAATATTGGATGTGATTCCCAGCAGAGAAGGGCAGAGACTAAGCCTGAAATACCGTGAAAACGACATTTCAAGAATCAGGTGGGCGAAGGGAAAAAGAGATTAGCAAAGCTGAAAGCTGCCCATAAGACACCCTCTGAAGAGTCTTGAACGCCCTAGAATCCAGAGTGACACTGAGGGTAGGAACATTGCTTCTCTAGGAAGGCTTTTTTTTTTTTTTTTTTTTTTTTTGCTAATTGATTTTCTTTTAAATTTTATTGTAGTATAGTTGATTTACAATGTTGTGTTAGTTTCAGGTGTATGGCAAAATGAGTCTGCTATACATATACATATATCCATTCTTTTTAAGATTCTTTCCCCATATAGGTCCTTATGGAGTATTGAGCTATATCCTGTGCTATATAGGACTTCCTGGTGGCCCAAATGGTAAAGAATCCACCTGCAATACAGAAGACCCAGGTTTGATCTCTGTGCTGGGAAGATCCCCTGGAGAAGGGAATGGCAACCCACTCCAGTATTCTTGCCTGGAAAATTCCATGGACACATGAGCCTGAGGGCTACAGTCCATGGGGTTTTGACAGTCAGACACAATTGAGCAACTAACAGTTACCCTGTGCTACACAGTAGGTCCTTATTAGTGATCTGTTTTGTATGTAGTAGTGTATATATATGGGCTTCCCTTGTAGCTCAGTCGGTAAAGAATCTGCCTGCAGTGCAGGAGACCCGGGTTTGATCCCTGGGTTGGGAAGATCCCCTGGAGAAGGAAATGGCAACCCACTCCAGTATCCCTGCTTGGAAAATCTCATGGACAGAGAAACCTGGTAGATTGCAGTCCATGGGGTCGCAAAGAGTCGGGCACGACTGAGCGACTAACACACAGTGTATATATGGGAGGGCATGGCAACCCACTCCAGTATTCTTGCCTGGAGAATCTCCATGGACAGAGGAACCTGGTGGGCTCCAGTCCACAGGGTCACGAGGAGTCAGACATGACTGAAGCAGCTCAGCATGCATGCACACTGTGCATGTATCAATCCCAATCTTCTAATTTATCCCCCAGCCTGGAGAATCCCAAGGACGGGGGAGCCTGGTGGGCTGCTGTCTATGGGGTCACACAGAGTTGGACACGACTGAAGTGACTTAGCAGCAGCAGCAACTATAAGTTTGTTTTGTATGCTTATGCTTAGCTGCTCAGTCATGTTCGACTCTGCAATTCCATGGACAATAGTCCCCCAGGCTCCTCTGTCCATGCGATTCTCCAGGCAAGAATACTGGAGTGGGTAGCCATTTTCTTCTTAAGGGGATCTCCCAGACCCAGGGATCAAACCCGGATCTCCTGCACCGAATGCAGATACGTTATCATCTGAGCCACCAGGGAAGCCCAAGTTTGTTTTACGCCTCTGTAACTATTTCTGTTTTGCAGATAAGTTCATTTGTACCCCCCCTTTTTTTTTTCAGACTCCACAGATAAATGGTATCATGTGATATTTGTCTTTCTCTGTCTGATTTACTGCACTCAACATGAGTCCAGGAAGACTCTTACACTGAAAAGTTTACTTACAATCCCTGAAAGAGAATAATTGTGAATCTGTTGGTAATTCACACCTACATGTAAAATTTCTCATCTTTCCTTTTGAATTTTAAGGTCAGTAGAATGAATCAGCATCCTCTGATACAGGCAGTGAACTGGTTCCTTCACACATGTAATTTCATTTTATTCTCACAACTGGTCTGCAAGGAAACAGATGATCTCAGAGTTTAAGCAGATTTTGAGGATTCAGTTGATATGCAACAGAACCAGAATGTCTTCTTTTTAATTTGTGGACCTCCTGCAAAATCTCTGTGCTTAGAAATGTCATATAGCATAGCAGGATAGAAACTCTGAGGTAGCCTGGAGCACTAGTGCCAAGATAGGCTGTCTTAGCTTGCATTGCTGTAACAAGATACAATAGACAGGGTGACTTTAAGAGCAGGCATTTGTTTCTTACCATTTCAGAGGCTGGAAGTCTGAGATCAGGACTGAAATCAGGATGCCGGCATGGTTAGTTTCTGGAGAGATTCCTCTTCCTTGCTTGCAGATTGCTGCCCTCTGGCTGTGTCCTCATGCGACAGAGTTGGGGAGAGAGTGAGAGCGATCTCTGGGATCTCTTCTTTTAAGGGTCCTAATCTCATCATGAAGGACCATTCTCACGGCCTCATCTAAACCTAACTACCTCTCAAAGGCACCATCTCCAAAGCCATCTCACCAGGGTTAGAACCACTTCAATTTATGAATTTTGGTGGAACACAGTTCAGTCCATAGAATGGGCTGAATTTGGCTACGGTAGTGCTGTGTGCATGCATGCATGTGTTCACACTCGGTTGTGTCCGACTCTTTGTGACCCCAAGGACCGTGGCCCACTAGGCTCTGCTGTCCAGGGAATAGTCCAGGCAAGAATACCGGAGTGGGTTGCCATTTCCTACTCCAGGGGATCTTCCCGACCCAGGGATTGAACCCGAGTCTCTTGAATCTCCTGCACTGGCAGGCCAATTCTGTGCCGTTGCGCCGCCTGGTGCTGCGTGAAAGTGAGCCTAATGCGTGAGGGTGTCCCTGAAACTGGTCAAAGGGCCATGAAGTTTCTGAGGGTGAGGGCATTAGAAAAGGCCCTGATGCTGGGAAAGATTGAAGGCAGAAGGAGAAGGGGATGACAGAGGATGAGATGATGGGATGGCATCACCGACTCAATGGACATGATTTTGAGCAAGCTCTGGGAGTTGGTGATGGACAGGGAAGCCTGGAGTGCTGCAGTCCATGGGGTCGCAAAGAGTCAGACATGACTGAACAACTGTACCGAACTGAGGGCATAACGTAAGGGCAATGAATAAGAGGTAATACTTACATAGACATAGCACTTATCATATGTTAAGAACCGTTCAAAGCTCTTTACTAACTCATTTTTATCCACCAACAATAGTACTGCTATAGTTACTATTATCTCCATTTTACAGATGAGAAAACTGACAAACAGGGAAGATTAAATAAAGGTTGCTGGCCACACAGGTAGTAAAAAGAGGAATGACTCTAACCCAACAGCCTAATTTTAGAATTTATGCCTTCCTTTTTGTTGCTATTCCACTCATAGTGAGATATAATTGACGTACAACACCATGTAAGTTTACAGTATACAATATAGTGACTTGCTGCATGTATATATTTCAAATTTATTATCACAAAAAGTTAGTTAACACATCCATCACCTTACGCAGTTGCAATTTTGTGAGTGTATGTGTGATAAGAACTTTTATAATCTACTATCTTCAGTTCAGTTCAGTTCAGTCACTCAGTCGTGTCTGACTCTTTGTGACCCCATGGACTGCATACCAGGCCTCCCTGTTAATCACCAACTCCCAGAGTTTACTCAAACTCATGTCCATTGAGTCAGTGATGCCATCCAACTATCTCATCCTCTGTCATCCCCTTCTCCTCCAGCCTTCAATCTTTCCCAGCATCAGGGTCTTTTCAAATGAGTCAGCTCTTTGCATCAGGTGGCCAAAGTATTGGAGTTTCAGCTTCAACATCAGTCCTTCCAATGAATATTCAGGACTGATTTCCTTTAGTATGGACTGGTTGGATCTCCTTGCAGTCCAAGGGACTCTCAAGACTCTTCTCCAACACCACAGTTCAAAAGCATCAATTCTTCGGCTCTCAGCTTTCTTTATAGTCCAACTCTTGCATCCATACGTGACTACTGGAAAAATCATAGCCTTGACTAGACGGACCTTTGTTGGCAACATAATGTCTCTGCTTTTTAATATGCTGTCTAGCTTGGTCTATCTTAGCAACTTTCAACTATATTTACAATATGTTCTTAGCTATAATCACAATTATATACATCACATCCTCCAAACTTACTCATTTTATAACTGGAAGTTTGTATCCTTTGACCACCTTCACCCATTTCTCCTATCCTCCACCCCCTACCCCTGGCAACCACCAATTCATTCTGTTTTTGGTTTTTGTTTTTGAAAGATTCTATATACAAGTGAGATCATAAAATATTTGTCTTTCCCTCTGTCTGACTTGTTACACTTAGCATAATGCCCTCAGGCTTCATACAAGTTGTTGCAAATGGCGGAATTTTCTTTTTTATAGCTGTGTAATAGTCTATCATATTCACATTCCATCATGATTGACTAGTGTGGGTTTGTTGTCGTTTAGTTGCTAAGTCATGTCTGACTCTTTTGTGACCCCCATGGACTGTAGCATACCATGCTCCTCTGTCCATGGGATTTCCCAGGCAAGAATACTGGACTGAGTTGCCATTTCCTTCCGTAGGGGATCTTCCCGACCTAGAATTGAACGTGTGTCTCCAGCATTGGCTTGTGCTTTTTCACTCAGTCGTGTCTGACTCTTTGTGACCAGTTGGACTGTAGCCCTGCATTGGCAGGGGGATTCTTTACCACTGAGCCACCAGGGAAACCCTATATATACCACACTTTCTTTATCTATTCACACATCAATGACATTTAGGTTGCACATATCTTGGTTATTGTAAATAATATTGTAGTAAACATGGGGATGCAGATATCTCTTCAAGATAGTAATTCTCTTTCCTTGGGATATATACCCAGAAGTGGGATTGCTAGATCATATAATAGTTCTTCTTTTATTTTATTTTTTAATTTTCTAGGAGTCTACATACTGTTTTTCACTGTGAGTGCACCAATTTACATTCTCACCAACACTGTACAAGGGTTTTCTTCTCTCCTTGTCCTTACCAACACATTATTTCCTGTCTCCATTTTTTTTTAAGTTATAGGGAATAAAGTTTATTTTGATGAAAAGTGTAAAGCAAAATTAAAATTGTGTTCATTAGTAACATAACTCAGCATGCTTAATTTGGTATAAGTGTGACACATTTTCTTGCTTTCCTATGTTTTGCTAAATCATCATAACCTTGTTGTTGTTCAATTAAGTCATGTCTGACTTTGTGACCCCATGGACTTTAGCAAGCCAGGCTTCAATGTCTCCCAGAGTTTGCTCAAAATCAAGTCCATTGGGTCAATGATGCTGTCTAATCATCTCATCCTCTGCTGACCCCTTCTCCTTTTGCCTTCCATCTTTCCCAGCATCAGGGTCTTTTCCAATGAGTCAGCTGTTTGCATCAAGTGCCCATAAAGTGCTCCATAAAGTATTGGAGCTTCAGCTTCAGCATCAGTCCTTCCAGCGAATATTCAGGGCTGATTTCCTTTAGGATTGGCTCTGGTTTGGTCTCCTGCAGTCCGAAGACACCATAACATAGACTGCTTTATTAAACTAAGGCATGGAAACTTATTTTTACTCTTTTGCTTACGCTCTGATTTCAAACAATTTTATTTAAAAAAAGCCATTGTAACAGGTGTGAGGTGCTACCTCTCTGTGGTTTTGATTTGCATTTCCCTGATGATTAGTGATGTTGAACACGTTTTCCTGTGCCTGTTGGCTTTTGCATGTCTTCTTTGTAAAAATGACTATTCAGATCCTTTGTCCATTTTTAAAGTATTATTTGAAGGGTTTTTTTTTTTTTTTGGCTATAGAGTTGTATGACTTCCTCATATTATTACCAAGGACTTTCCCCCTATAATTTCTCCTAGGGGTTTTATGGTTTCTGTTCTTAAAGTCTTTAATACATTTCTAGTTAATTTCTGTGAGTGGTTTAAGATGGAGGTCCAGTTTCATTCTTTTGCATGTGAATTAGCAAGTTTCCCCAGCACCGTCTATTAAGAGATTATCTTTTCCACTGAGTATTTTTGACTCCTTTGACAAATATTAGTTGATGATATATTCACAGGTTTATGTCTGGGCTCTTGATTCTATTCCGCTGGCTCATGTTTCTGTTTCTATGCCAATGCCAATTTGTGTTGGTTGTTCAAGCCTTGTTATATTGTTTGAAATCAGGAAGTGTAGAGCCTCCGGCTTTGTTCTTTTGTTGCAGGATTGCTTTAGCTATTTGGTGTCTTTTGTGGTTCCACACAATTTTTTTTTTAATTTCTATAAAAAATGATGTTGGAATTTTGATAGGGACTGCATTGAATCTGTTTGGCTTCAATAGCTTTGAACAATATGGACATTTTAGCAATATTAATTCTTTCAATTCACCAACATGGGATTTCTTTCTATATATTTGTGTCTTCATTTTTTTTAACCATATCTTATAGTTTTCAATATACAGATCTTTCATCTCCTTGATTAAATTTGTAATCAATAATAACTTTTATTGTTTTTGATGCTATTGAAAATAAGATTGTTTTCTTTATTTCTTCTTCAGATAATCCCTTGTTGTTGTATAGAAGCACAATTGATTTTTGTATTGATATTGTATTCTGCAACTCTATGAATTAGTTCATTAGTTCTAACAGATTTTCGGGGGAGTCCTTAAGATTTTCTTTATATAAGGTCACATCTTCAAACAGAGACAATTTTTCCTCTTCCTTTCCAATTTTGAGGCCTTTTATTATTATTATTTTCTTGCCTGATTGCTCTGGCTAGGAATTCTAGATCTATGTTGAATAGGAGTAGAGAGAGGGCACCCTGGCCTTGGAGAATGTATCTGATGAAAATAATAAAAATTCTCCAACAATTTAGTCTATTCCTTCTATCAGTTTTTTCCCCCCACCTCTTCAAAGCACATAAGACTCCGGCTTCTAGGAGGAAGGAAACGGATGTCATTTGATTGTAGTGTCCCAGTACATTATTTTAATGGCGAGCAATATCAGAGTTACTGTTGGTTCAACTAGTGCCCTAATCAGCGGAGACATTTGCTCTCTTTCTCAGGCATGTTGCTGTTCCCAGTTAGATTCTGCCAAGTCATCCTTATAACATCTTTCCGGATGTCTAGGGGAAATTTCCAAATGGCCACTTTACAAGAGCACAGAATAGGCAGACAACTGGTTAGACAGACAGACAGATGCAGCGTGTGTGTGCTCACTCAGTCATGTCCAGCTCTTTTCAACCCCATGGACTATATAGCCGGCCAGGCTCCTCTGTCCAGGGAATTTTCCAGGCAAGAATACTAGAGTGGGTTGCCTTCTACTGAAGAGACCTTCCTGGCCCAGGGATCGAATCCACGTCTCTTGTGTCTCCTGCTTTAGCAGGCAGATTCTTGGCCAGTGAGCCACCTGGGAAACCACAGATGTCCCTGTGAATATTAATGTCCAAAGTGAAGTCAGTGGGTCAGTGGAGGGAGCTGGCTTCCTTTTCTCCTCTTTGCCACAATCCCCTCAGATTCCTGCCTTCTGCCCCTGCGCGGTGTCACTTCCTGTCATATGCAGGCTCAGGACTGTGCTGCCCACAAGTGGAATCCTGCTTCCTATGCCACACAGTCCTAGTCCAATCCTCAACTGGCCCCACTGGTCCTTGTCTTTTAGAGCCCTCCCTTTCCCAGGGCGCAGGACCCCAGCCAGGTTGAGGAAAGTTTCCAGGGCTTCAGGGCACCTCCAGGCTCTAGAACCCTCCCCCTGAGGCTCACACACACACTGTTTCTGTGCAGGCATCCCAGGGATTAAAAGAAGCCTTGTTGCGGGAGGAACCACTGGGGGATCACTCAGCATTCTCCTGGCTGTGGCCCTGCTGTTTTACTGCTGGCACCAGAGGAAACCGGGTTTGTGTTCTCTCTTACCCTTTGCTAACCTCCACAACCTGTCCCTGCCTCAGATACCCCATTCATTGCAGCCTTGGAAACTGCCCCATTACCAATCTCCACCTCACCATCCCAGTGCTAATAGACGGGCTCACATGCTTTCTTCAAAAGGCTGTTTTCTTAACAGATGTCTAGTCTAATTTATGAAGCCTCAGGTGAAAGATGGGGAAGAAATACACATTTTAATGTAAAGTTTCAAGAACTTCAAACGGTTTCCTTGGATAGTTTCTTTGGTCCAAACAGACTGGTCCACTAGATATTTCAGCCCATCCTATATCCCCTGTAAGTGGACAATCAAATAAAACTTCATAGGAAAGGCCCTATGAAGAAATGACTGAGAATGGGAGCTGACTAATCTCAATCCTCCTTCCTCAGAGATGTCCTTGAGTCAAAGCCTGGGACCAGCATCTCGTATTCCAATGGCTCCGCTCTCTACAGGTCAGGCTATGGGCTCCCCCTCCACCCAGAGGAGAGAGTTTCTCCCACGTACTATCTGTTGTGCTTCCAAAGCCTTCTTGCTTTAGCCCAGGTCAGGCTAGTTTCAGATGTCAGAAAATCTGGTGTAGGAGACATACATAAAAGCTTTTTCAGCTCTAGTACAGTTACCCACATGCTTTAACTTTGTGTTTTGAGTGCATGCTCAGTCACGTCCCACTCTTTGTGACCCCATGGACTGTAGCCCCCCCAGGCTCCTCTGTCCATGGAATTCTCCAGGCAAGAATACTGGAGTGGATAGCCCTTCCCTCCTCCAGGGGATCTTCCCTACCCAGGGATCAAATCCAGGTCTCCTGCATTGCAGGCAGATGCTCTACTGTCTGAGCCACCAGGGAAGCACAACTCTGTGTTTTTAACTTAATTCAACCCAACTCACCAGATCCTTCTGAGCACCTCCTGTGTATCCTGCACTGGGCTGGATGTACAGAGCTTTGGACTTCTGACCAAAGTGTCCTTAACAAGCCTGAGGTGAAGTCTAAGGTTCTGGGCATAACCACAAATTCTTCTGGAAATCTACCTATAGCCCCACACTACTCTGAGAAAAAAAAAAAAAATTGGTTGTATTTAGTATTTCCTAAGGTATATCAACACAGTCTTGAACCCTAATCAAGTCTCAGATGTTTGCATATTCAACAGAGCAATGTGTAGCCCTGACCCCAGCAAGTTATGTGCTTGGTTCAATTCTTTTTCACGAGAATCCGAGACTGCACCCACATTTCAATTGACTCTGCTAGGCAGCACATAGGCTTCCCTGGTAGCTCAGCTGGTAAAGAGTCCACCTGCAATGCAGGTGACCCCAGTTTGATTCCTGGGTCGGCAAGTTCCCCTGGAGACCTAGGCTGCCCACTCCAGTATTCTTGTGCTTCCCTGGTGGTTCAGATGGGAAAAAATTTGCCTGCAATGCAGGAGACTTGGGTTTGATCCCTGGGTTGGGAAGAACCCCTGGAGCAGGGCATGGCAACCCACCCCAGTATTCTTGCCTGGGGAATCCCCCTGGACAGAGGACCCTGGCGGGCTACAGTCCATGGGGTCGAAAGAGTCGGACACAGCTGAGCACTGCACAGCACAGCACACAGCGCTGGTGGTACATGCATGTGAAATATTTGAGAACGGGCTCCCTCTGCTGACGCAAATCTGCCTTTGTTTTATTTGCAGGAGACGGCTTTCAGGGAGACATAATCAGGTGAGGTCTCAGCCTTCTGGTTTCCCAAGAATAAAATATGCAGAACTGTGGGGCTACAAGATCAGGCCAAGTGATTTCTCTATGTCCCTGTGACCTGCTGCTTCCACTTTCACATTCTTTAAAATGGCCATAATCACAGCTTCTTAGAATCCTTCTAATAGTGTATATAATGGATTTTCCCACATAAATAGATCAGTTTCTTATTTCAAATTTACCCATTCCATTAAATGGATGATACTAAAGGTTATAGATTTTCTAGGTTGGCACAAAATATTTCTGGTGCAAATAGTCCTATAGTTAGACCACATGTTACTATAACTGTATAAAATGATTGCTAGTCCTAGATTTTACAGTGGAGTCTCAGCTTCTAGTAATCCTCTTTTTGTCCCAAATGTGCTTATTTACTCATCAAGTTTTGTGTTTTTAAGTTCGGTTTGATAAATGTGGTCTTGTTCTTCTATCTGTGTCGGTATCTCGGTCTTAGGATATAGTCAGGGTCTTGGATCATGGATTACGTTTAATTGCTTCTTGAATTATCCAGGTAGAATGCTGTGAAGACACTTCCTCCTGATGATGAGGCTGTTTTTTTTTTTTTTTTTTTTTTTTTTTAACCAGTTGAGAGTGACCGTTCTATTTACGAGATGGTCATTTCTAAGAAGTCAAAGACTCTTCTGGCCTTGTTCTGCTGACTTCTCCCCACTTTTTTTTCCCTTTATTCCACTTTCATGTATAGTATAATGTTCCAAGGATGATCAGTGTTTCTATGCCTTACAGGAGACCCCTGACAGTAGGCCCACCAGGACCCTTCAACCCCATGTGCCCTGCCCCTGTGGAGCTGCAGCAGTTGTACATCAATGGTGAGGACTCCCTGGTAGGAAGCTGCTCTGGGCCTGAGCCAGAGAAAGATACTTGTTTTGAGGCCTGGCAAAAGGCCCTGGTCTCCGTAAGCATCCCAGACATTCACAGTAAACAATTGTTTATGAAGAAGCATCTGTATTGTACCCCACTGACTGGGACTGATTACAAAGTGTTTTTGTTTGTTTGTTTGTTTGTTTCTTCTCAGTGCATCCCAGAGAAAGAGACTTGGTATATTCTGAGATCCAGATTTCTCAGCCTGGGGCAGAAGGGGAAGGTACGTTACTGGAGAGAGATTGTGGCTTCAAATTGCGTTCATTCATTTGACACATTTGCTGAGTCTCCTTTGAGTAAAGGGAGTGAATCAGTGATCAAGACAGATTAAAAATCCCTACAGCAGTGCTTAGATTCCAAAGAAAGAGGACAGATATATAAAGCTATGTAGCATCTTTCCTGATATCAGAACAAAAATAAAACATTCTTCTAATCGACATTGTAATCATGAGGTATATGTTCAAAGGTTACCTGAAAGTAACGAATGAATTATTGCAAAGCACCTACCATGTGATAAGAATATTATCATTATAATATATAAATATTAATATGTGTAATATTTACATGTTTAGCTAATTTATATAGCAACCCCGTGTAACCCACATACTGAGCAAGCAAGACTCATGACTTACTTACAAAAATTTTCTGTCCCTCACTGTGTCTTTAAACGTTCTTCTGTGAGAGATTTTCCTGGACACTCGGGTTGAAAATTCTGGCAACCAAAGGCTTTTCAACACATTCTCCATTCTCTTAGGTGATAGACAGTAGGTGGGCACTTTATGTCATAGTCCTGTAGTCTCTTATTTAGAAAGTGAATAGAAAGCCAAGTTTGAAGATGGTGAATCAGAACTTTCTCCTCTTCTAGAGCAGGCCGGTTTCAGAATGAAGCTGGCAATGGTGTGGGTGAGGGGGAGGACCAGGCAGAGTTGGCTTCTTCCCTATCTCTTGGGTTGACTTGCCCTAACTAGCCTGGTGAAAGGAGTGGGAAAGAAGTTAATTTAACTGCTACTGTGGAAGCTGGCTTCTGCCTTCCTGGATGACAGATACTTAAGCGGGCACTCCCTCCTACAATGTATATATATGGTCTCTTGAGGTTTCCTGATGGAGCCCTCCTTCCTAAAGTTCGTTATGCACAGCTGAGGCATTTCTAATTCCATGAGTTGTTTCTTGCCCCTTCACTGGCCTCACCTCCAATCAGTCACATCCAGCTTCCTGCTGCTGGAGTCCCTTGGTGCCTGGAGGCCTTATTGAACAGGACTGAAGGTGATCACACTTCTGCTTGTTCTGTCTCCCATGTGGACCACATCTGTACTTGGGGACACCTGAGAATTTCAGGTCCTAGCTGGCCCAGCAGATTTCTTTTGATCCCACCAGTTGTGAGTTAGAACTCTCAATGCTACTGATAAGGGATGTCGAAATATTTTTTTATTGTAATCTGCAGTAAGAAATACAAGCTGTGTAAAAAAAAAAAAAAGAAATACAAGTTGTACTGTTAAGAAATGTGAATGTGCACATATATATGCACACACATACACATACCTAAACCAAAAGTTTTAGGAGATAATACTTAGTGTGATGCACTCAATTTTCTATTCTACTCAAATTGATTGTTTTAATCAACTTTATGGAGGTATCAACAATATAAAATATTATTCCCCACTTTTAAATGCACATTCAGATTATTTTGACAAATGTATCCATTCACAGAACCACCACCACAATCACAGTGTGATGTGTGAACATTTCCAGAAGCCCAGAAAATCCTTTCATACTCCTTTGCAGTTAATCTCCCTCCAGCTTCACCCTTGACAATTACTGATCTGCCTTCTGTCCTATATAGTTTGCTATTCTATAATTTCACATAAACAGATTCTTATATAATGCAATCCTTTTGTTTGGCTTCTTTCGCTTAACACAATGTTTTGAAATTCATCCACATTCAGCATAAGTAGTTCACTATTTTTTTGACATGTAAAAGCTATGCCTTTTTAATATATACAGTTCATGAGTTTAGGGATGAATCAACACCAGAGAAACTGTTACCACCATTAAGGCCATTGATATATGCACCATTTTCCAAAGTTTTATTTCACACCCTTTATGATGATGATAATGATGATGTGTGGTAAGGACACTTAACATAAGATTTACCTTATTAGCTAATTTTAAGTATATAATAAAATATAGTTAGTGATTGGAGAAGGCAATGGCAACCCACTCCAGTACTCTTGCCTGGAAAATCCCATGGACGGAGGAGCCTGGTAGGCTGCAGTCCGCGGGGTCGCGGAGTCGGACACGACCGAGCGACTTTACTTTCACTTTTCATTTTCATGCATTGGAGAAGGAAATGGCAACCCACTCCAGTGTTCTTGCCTGGAGAATCCCAGGGACAGGGGAGCCTGGTGGGCTGCCGTCTATGGGGTAGCACAGAGTCGGACATGACTGAAGCGACTTAGCAGCAGCAGCATAGTTAGGGATTGCAATATCTAGCCCAGTTGCTAAGTCGTGTCCAAATCTTTGCTACCCCATGAACTACAGCATGCCAGGCTTCCCTGTCCTTCTCTATCTCCTGGAGTTTCCTCAAACTCATGTGCATTGAGTCAATGATGTCATCCAACAATCTCATCCTCTGTTGCCCTCTTCTCCTCCTGCCTTCAATCTTCCCCAGCATCAGAGTCTTTTCTAATGAGTCACTTCTTCACATTAGATGGCCAAATGATCGGAGCTTCAGCATCAGTCCTTCCAATGAATATTCAGGATTGATTTCCTTTAGAATTGACTGGTTTTATCTCCTTTCAGTTCAAGGGACTTTCAAGAGTCTTCCTCAGCATCACAGCTTGAAAGCATCAATTCTTTGGCATTCAGCCTTCTTTATGGGCCAACTCTCACATACATGACTACTGGAAAAACTATAGCTTTGACTAGATGTACCTTTGTTGGGAAAGTTATATCTCTGCTTTTTAATATGATGTCTAGGTTTGTCATAGCTTTTCTTCCAAGGGGCAAGTATCTTTGAATTTCATGGCTGCAGTCATCATTGCAGTGATTTTAGAGCACAAGAAAATAAAGTCTCTCACTGTTTCCACTTTTCCCCCTTCTATTTGCCATGAAGTGATGGGACTGGATGCCATGATCTTAGTGTTTTGAATGTTGAGTTTTAGGCCAGCTTTCTCCACTCTTCTCTTTCATCTTCATCAAGAGGTTCTTTAGTTCCTCTTTGCTTTCTGCCATTAAAGTGATATCATCTGCCTATCTGAGGTCGATATTTCTCCCAGCAATCTTGATATTCCAGATTGTGCTTTATCCAGCTCGTCATTTCACATGATGTACTGTGCATTTAAGTTAATTAAGCAGAGTGACAATATACAATCTAGATGTACTCCTTTCCCAATTTTGAACCAGTCTGTTGTTCCATGTCTGGATCTAACTGTTGCTTCTTGTCCTATATACAGACTTCTCAGGATACAGGTAAGGTGGTCTGATAATCCCATTTCTTTAAGAATTTTCCAGTTTCTTGTGATCCACACAGTCAAAGCCTTTAGCATAGTCAATGAAGCAGAAAAATACTTTTTTTTTTTTTTTTTTGCAATTCCTTTGCTTTTTCTTGGAGAAGGAATTGGCAACCCCTCTCCAGTACTCTTGCCTGGAAAATCCCATGGACGGAGGAACCATCAGTCCATGAGGTCATGAAGAGTCGGACACGACTGAGCAGATGTTGGAAATTTGATCTCTAGTTCCTCTGCCTTTTCTAAATCCAGCTTATACATCTGGAAGTTCTCGGTTCATGTACTGCTGAAGCCTAGCTTGAAGGATTTTGAGCATAATTTTGCTAGCATGTGAAATGAAGGCAATTGTACAAGAGTCTGAACATTCTTTGGCATTGTCCTTTTTGGGGATTGCAATGAAAGCTGACCTTTCCCAGTCCTGTGGCCACTGCTGAATTTTCCATATTTGCTGGCATATTGCAGAGAAGGCAATAGCAACCCATTCCAGTACTCTTGCCTGGAAAATCCCATGGACAGAGAAGCCTGGTAGGCTGCAGTCCATGGGGTTGGGAAGAGTCAGACACGACTGAGCGACTTCACTTTCACTTTTCACTTTCATGCATTGGAGAAGGAAATGGCAACCCATTCCAGTGTTCTTGCCTGGAGAATCCCAGGGATGGGGGAGCCTGGTGGGCTGCCGTCTATGGGGTCACACAGAGTCAGACACGACTGAAGCGACTTAGCAGCAGCAGCTGGCATATTGAGTGCAGCTCTTTAACAGCATCATCTTTTAGGATTTGAAATAGCGCAGCTGGAATTCTGTCACCTCCACTAGCTTTGTTCGTAGTAATGCTTCCTAAGGTCCACTTGACTTCACACTCCAGGATGTCTGGCTCTAGGTGAGTGACCACACCATCATGGTTATCTGGGTCATTAAGAGCTTTTTTTATACAGTTCTTCCGTATATTCTTGCCACTTTTTCTTAATCTCTTCTGTTTCTATTAGGTCTTTGCTGTTTCTGTCCTTTATTGTGCCCATCTTTGCATGAAATATTCCCTTGATAGCTCTAATTTTCTTGAAGAGATCTCTAGTCTTTCCCATTCTATTGTTTTCCTTTATTTCTTTGAATTGTTTCCTTAAGAAGACCTTCTTATCTCTCCTTATTATTCTCTGTAACTCTGCATTCAGTTGGGTATGTCTTTTCCTTTCTCCTTTGCCTTCTGCTTCTCTTCTTACTATACAGTATATCTCCAGAATGTATTCATCCTTGATAACTCAAACTTGATACCTTTTGAGCCTTACTTCTAGTTTCCTTTCCCCAAGCTACTTGTAACCACCATTCTACTCTGCTTCTATGAGTTTGAGAAAATACAGTATTCGCCCTTCTGTAACTGGCTTATTTTTCCTAGCATAATGTCTTCTAGATCCAGCTGTGTTGTCGCAAATGACAGGATTTCCTTCTCTCTTAAGGTGGAATAATATTCCATTGTATATGTGTGTGTATGTCTGTGTGTGTGTATCATATTTCCATTTTCATTCGTCCATCAATAAACTTTTAAGTTGTTTCTATATCTTGCTGTGATCTATTCAAGATCCTGATTTCAATTCCTTTGGGTTATGTACTTAGAAGTGGATTTGTTGGATCATACAATAGTTTTATTTTTAACTTTTTAAGAAACTTCCATACAGTTTTCCATATTAGCAGTACCAATTTATGCTCTCACCAACAGTGTTCCAGAATTCTTTTTTCTCCACATCCTTGCCAACTTCTATTATCTTTTGTCTTTTTAATGATAGCCATCCTAACAGGTGTGATGTGATATCCCACTCTGGTTTTGATTCCACTGATGATTACTGATGTTGAGCACCTTTTCAATAACTGCTATATGTCTTCTTTAGAGAAACATCTCTTCAGATCCTTTGCCCAAATTGGGTTATTACTATTGTTAGTTTAGCTGTTGAGTTGTATGAAATGCTTATATATTTTGCATATGAATCTCTTATCTGATAATATGGTTTGCAAGTGTTTTCTTCCATCTTGTAAGTTGCCTTTTCAGTATCCTTGTGTCTAGTAGAAATTTCAGTTGTAAGCTGATCCTGAATTTGGTTTACAAATGAGGTTAAGGACTTCTGCAAGGTCCCAAATCCAATGAAGACTAAGTCTTCTGTTTTACTATAATATTTGCTGAATATAGTGCCTATTGCTATATTTGACTAATGTATATCCTCTGAACACCTGCTTTGTCTGTCACTGATTTCTCAGCTATCCTCACTAATCAGTATCTTTTGAATGATAGAATTAGAATTGCCACCAATTTGATTGGGTTAATTGGGTGCTTCTTATCGAGTCACCTTGATCAGTTGCTGCTCTTCACACTCTGTCTTTGACATATTTGTCAAAACACCCTTGAAGCTGAGCACTCTATTGGTGGATGAGTTATATTTCAGGCACTTTCTGTGTTGATGATCTGTAGCAATATTTCTTCACCAGTGCCTGAATGTTTCCATGAAGCCCCTGAAATTGCATACAAAGTTCCTTGGATGTGTCTATTATTCCAGGGAGAGAGTACATAGCTTCTATTTGGTCATTTAAAAGATCTATAACCCCGAAAGAGGCATGGAAAAAATATGATGAAAAATAGAGTATCCCAGGATGTATCTTTTTCCCCAGGCTCTATCCCCCCATAAAATCACTATATAGTTCTCATGATTCTATCTGCTCTGAGATTCTTTATGTCTAATAAGGAGGATGTGAGAAATTATACCTGCTAAGTTTTCTCTTACTGTGGCTCCATCTCTAAGAAATGCTGGCAATCAAATCAAAACCAGAACATGCTAATGTGAGACAGTTTTCCCCTCAGGGCATACATTTAAAGGATTCTAGTGGGAACTTGCAGAACAAGCAGGGGTTGGACTTTGCGACTGGTGAGATGGAGGTGCTATAAATTAATAGAGGCAATAATTGAAAGTAAGAGAGAAATCATCTCTTAACATCTGGTAAAGAAAGGGAATGAGGTTTCTCTTTGTGGTATTGAGGGAGAACTTTATAGATCAATGGAGCTTGCAAAGAACATCTAGAGGGTTGGGTTAAGAAATGGTAAAACAAAATCACGTGTGTTGTAGGAGGTGTTAGGTAGCAGAGAAGAGAAAATGACAATCAATGCAGAAGGCCCAATGACCCCCAGATTCTGGGAAATAAGCTAGAAGACTAGGTTTCAAGTAGATCCAAACATTCATCACCCTGTGGTTTTCTTTTTCTCCACAGCCAACACCTTCAGAACATCTCTAGAGAACCAGGTGAGTTTCATTTCCTGACTGTTTTCTCTCCCACTACTACCTATCACCCCACATTCACTCTCCTTCCAGTTCTTATTCTATCTTCTTTCCACCCCAGCATGTCTCAGTTGTCTACTCTGAAGTGAAGACACAGCTCTGAGATGATTCGGCTGGAAAGGTCAGCTCTAAAAATGAAGATGCCACGCAAAGCTATGAGAATATCCTACTTATATGATTTATCTCTGATCCAAAGACCCAGCTCAGTGCAGTCCTTGAGGACTCTGGAGTGGCCAACTAGGTCCAGCTTTCCAGTTCTTCTTGCCCATGTGCAGTCACTCCAAGGACGTCTGATTCAGTCTGAGGCGGTGATGGGAAGACCCTTCAGAGACTACACTGAAATGACCAAGATCCATGGTCAAGAGAGAAACCTATATACCTTCTCTGAGCCTAACCTAATGTGCTCCTTACTGTCTGACTTCAGGAGAGGGAGACTGCTGTAGAAAAACAGAAGGACCAATTTTGGAGAATTGGGATTTGTACCTAGATAGAAAGGACTAAGTGAATCAGGTCTCTGTGTAACACATTTTCAGCAACTCTCCCCATGGGGACTAGGTTGCATCAATTGGTTTCACTATGACTGGCTGCATGCCTACTTCACAAGAAAAGCACAGGTCCATCCCTCCTGCTTACACTGCCTGTCAAGATTCAGTTGCAGACAAAAGAATCCATTTCAAGTGGTTTACAGATAAAGGAATTAAAAAATTTATATCGGCTACTTTGAAAAATCATTTGAAGAGCTGGAGAAGCAGGATCCAGACTGAGCTTCCAAAAGCAAAACCTAATTACATTAATGTTATTAGGGACAAAGATTTTTAACACTGGAGACAAGAAATACAACAAATATAAAAAGTTAAGTAACAATCTGGAAAACCTAAATTTGAATTGGAAATGTCAGTACAAACTGATGGCAAAACCTGCTCATTTAAAAAATGTTATCTATTTCTGAGGTCATCCACTGGAAAGGTCTAGAAATAATTAATAATTCGGTAACAATGAGCATCCATTGCACATGCTGTAGTCTCTAAATACTTTTTCCTACTCAAAGGATATAGAGCTACCTTTCTTGTAGGAGCTGTATCTTTGAGTTATCAACTAGGTGATGTTAGAATAATTCTTCCAATAAATGAAGAAGGACTGAAAAAAATAGAAAGCAACTATTTTATGTGAATGTTTCATGCTACACCTAATGATCAAGTTGATATAAAAAAAACCCAGCCTAATATTATAGGCCTCCTAATGGAAGTATTCACTACCACCTAAAAAGTATTTAAGCCTGAATTATCAGAAGTAAATCTATTGAGGTCTCTAGATCTAACTACCAGTTTATAGGAAATACAGTGGACAAAGGATTTTGTTAAATAGCACCATGGGATTGCGATCAGAAAAATCTAAACTATGGAAAAATTCTAGAGACAAATGATCTGGCTTCTTTAACAAAAGAAGGAAGGAGAAGGGGAAGACTTATAAATTAAATGATACTTAAGACATGTCAGTCAAAAGGAATGAGTGGGTCTTGCCTCAAACAAATCAAGTTTAAAAAGAATTACTTATGGAATACTAAATGAAATTTATATGTTAATATGAAGAAATTATGTTTGGATAATTTATATGTTTGAAGAATTTATGTTTTGGGTATAAATGATAGTATTATGGTTATGTTTTTATTATAAATATTCATTTTTTACTTCATACTGAAGTATTTGTACATTAAATATTATGATTTTGCTTGATATAATCCAATAAGAGTTGGGTGGGCAAGAAGTGGATACAGGTACAGATAAAGTAAAATTGGTCATGTGAGCACCATTTCTGAAGCTGGATGGTAGGTATATAAAGGGAGGCAGTAGAGCTTATACTAGTCTTTGTATGTCTTAAATTCCGATGATAAAAAGTTAAGCATTGCCATTGTATATATGTACCACAGCTTCTTTACCCAGATCATCTGTCAATGGATCTCTAGGTTGTTTCATGTCCTAGCTACAGTAAATAGCGCTGCAAGGAACATTGGAGTACATGTGTCTTTTACAATTATGATTTGCTCAGGGTAGCCCAGTAGTGGGATGGTTGGGTCATATTGTAGTTTTATTCCTAGTATTTTAAGGAAACTCCATACTGGCTTCTATAGTAGCTATATCAATTTGCATTTCCACCAACAATGATAGAGGGTTCCCTTTTCTGCACATTCTCTCCAGCATTTATTGTTTGCAGATTTTTTGATGATGGCTATTTTGACCAGTGTGAGGTGATGTCACATTGCAGTTTGATTTGCATTTCTCTAATACTGAGCAATGTTCAGCATCTTTTCATGTGTTTATTAGCCATCTGTATGTCTTCTTTGGACATTGCTCAGTTATAAAAAGGAACACATTTGAGTCAATGTTAATGAGGTGGATGAACCTAGAGCCTATTATACAGAGTGAAGTAAGTCAGAAAGAGAAAAACAAATACGTAAAGTATGTAAAAGCCATATGTAAAGCAGTTAGCCAGTGGGAATTGTTGTATGATTGAGAGAACTCAAACCAGGGCTCTGTGACAACCTGGAGGGGTGGTATGGGCTGGGAGGGAGGTTCGAGAGGGAGAAGACATATGCATACCTATGGCTGAATCATGTTGATGTATGGCAGAAACTGACAGTGTAAAGCAATTATCCTCCAATTAAAAACAAATAATTTTGAAAAGATAATAAGACCTAGGGTGGAAGGGATAGTTAGGGAGTTCGGGATGGGCATGTACACACAGCTATATTTAAAATGTATAGCCGACAATGTCCTACTGTATATAGCACAGAAAATTGTGCTCAATGTTATGTGGCAGCCTGGATGGAAGGGGAGTTTGGGGGGAGAACAGATACATGTATATATGTTGCTGAGTCCCTTTACTGTCTAGCTGAAGCTATAATATGCATTAATATTGGCTATACTCCATACAAAATAAAAAGTTAAAAAAAATGTTAAGCACTCCCAATCTCCCTTACTCTGCTTTACTTTTATACCCCATAGCACTTATCACTTGAAAATATACCATACAATTTGCTTATGTACTATGCTTATTATATGTCAGTCCTCTAGAAAGTAAATTAAGGGCAACATCCTCTGTCTTTTTTGTTCACTGACATATCCCAAGCACCTAGAACTATGCTTGATACATTGTAGGTGCTTAATAAATACTTTTGAATACTTGAATTACCTATTTCGTTCTAAAAGATCTGCCATGACAGTTCTTTTAGAATGAGTGTGTGTGTGTGTATGTGTGTGTGTGTGTGTGTACTTTTAGTGTAGCTAGTAAAACCAGTGTATCAAAATGAATATGGGTTTTAAATCTAAAAGATTTTAGTTCAAGAATTGAATTCGCCACTTATAATTTCTTAGATAAGTTATATACATTCTTTGCATATAAATTCCCTCTATGCAAAATGAAGATACTGTGTACCTCATGGGCTTCACAAGTGGAAAGAACTGATAGCTTATGGTGAACGATGTTGGATTCGTGATCTTTGAAGAAGATTTAGCTTTGGGCCCAGGCATCAGGCTTGATCACTCAAGAGCTTTTGTGTAGCAGAGTTTTATTAAAGTGAAAAAGGAACAGAGAAAGCTTCTGACGCAGACATCAGGAAGGGGCCAGAGAGTACCCCCATCCTTAGTCTTAGCAAGGGAGTTATATACTTTTTAATTGGTTATTACAAAAATCAAAAGGATGTCTCAAGGTTGTAAAGATCTTACTAGACCCATTTCCACAATATACATTTTAAGAGAACAGGATTAGTCAGAAGGTTTTCAGAAAAGAGAAACATGTCCTCAAAGAAGGATGCTTTATAGTTATATAATCCTTACGAAGGAATGTAGAAAAAAACTTTTGTCCTTTCCTCCTCCTTGAGAATTCCAGACCCCTTTCTCCTCCTTGGGGACCCTGGACTTCTTATCAACCTGCCTAAGGATTGACTCTTTCAGGACCCACCTGCCAATGCAGGAGACATGAGACGCGGGTTTGATCCCTGTGTCAGAAAGATCTCCTGGAGGTGGGCATGGCAAGCCACTTCAGTATTCTTGCCAGGAGAATCCCATGGACAGAGGAAGGAGCCTGGTGGGCTACGTCCAAAGGGTAGCAGACTCTGACACGACTGAAGTACTTAGCACACATGCACATACCTTGCATGACCGTTGTGAATACATTCCTAGTCAAGGCTTTTGTCCTTGCATTCCCTCTGTCTGTAATGCCTTTCCTGCTGATAACCACGAATTGTTTCCTCTCATCCTTTAGAGTTTACTCAAATGTTGTAATCTCCATAAAATCTTCCCTTATTACCTGTTAATGATAGACACATCACTTAATCTTCATCAACTCCTCTTCTGCTGCTGCTGCTAACTCGCTCCAGTCGTGTCCGACTCTGTGCGACCCCACAGACGGCAGCCCACTAGGCTCCTTCTTATGCTACCTCATATTTATCCAAAGCACTTTGGTCATCTGACATTCTAAATTTTTATTTGTTTATTATCTGATTACCCAAAGTATAATTTATGCTCTATGTAGACAAGAATTTTATTTGTTTTCTTTAATAATGTACCCTTAGTGCCTCTTTCAGAGCCCAACACATGGTTAAGCACTTAGTTAACATTTATGAATTATGAGAATTATATAAAGCAATCAGTGTAAGTGTCTGATAATGTGCCTTTTGCATGTAAGCATTCAATACATATTAATTGTCAGTATTTAGTAAGCCACTGATTTATTGTGCACTTAGTATACCAAACATAAAGATAGATCAGGAAGAAATGTTTCTCCTTAAGAAGTTTCCAGTAGGGAACAGACTGGATACAAGGGAAGAGGAATGAGAGGGTGGGACAACGGGGAGAGCAGCATGGACACATTTAACTGCCAAATGTAAGATAGTGAGCCAGGGGGCTCTGCCGTATGACTCAGGGAACGAGCCAGGGCTCTGTGATAACCTAGAGGCGTGGAAAGGGCTGGGGGGGTGGGGCGGGTGCGAGGAAGGTTCACGAGAGTGGGGCTGTATGTATGCCTATGGCTGATTCATATTGATGTGTGGCAGAAACCGACACACTATTGTAAAGCAATTACTCTACAATTAAAAATAAAATTAAAAAGAAGTTTCCAAAGTAATGCACTGGAAGAGATAGATACATAAAGAGATCATTCTGGGAAAGTATGATTAGATGGAGCACTTAGCCCATGTGTTAGGGAAAGTAAGATTAACAGTTGTAACAGGTGAACCCAGAAGACTCAGAAACTTTCCAAACAAATCATCAGTTGCTCCAGAGTGAAGGGTAAGGCTGCACTCCACCCAGCCATTTGAGAACGTGGGTTGCTAACATCTCATGGTACTGCCATCTTCAGTGCTTCCAGTTCCTCTGCAAAAGGGGAGAGCATGGAAGGTCAGCCAAGAGACTTTAGGGCCCAGTCCTGAAAGTGGGATACATTTCATTGCTCCCACAGGCCACTGACCAGAACTTAGCCACAGTTTCCCTACCTAACTCAGGGGTGGGAAGAGGAATCCAGCTGAGGCCTGGAAATCAGAGGACACAGATCTTGTGGACACCCCAGCTAGTCACTGCCTGACTCAACCAAGGGAAATTTTCAGGGAAATTTTTTCTGGAAGAGATAGCACACAGTCAAGAGAGTATTAACATGTAGGAACCAACCAGATCTGAGTTCAGATCCAGGTTACAGTTCATGTCTATGTAACCTTAGCTATTGTTCAGTTGCAAAGTTGTGACCCACTCTTTGTCACCCATGGACTTGTCCATCACTAGCTCCTGGAATCTGCTCAAACTCACGTCCATTGAGTCAGTGATGCCATCCAACCATCTCATCCTCTGTTGTCCCCTTCTTCTCCTGCCTTCTACCTTTCCCAGAATCAGGATCTTTTCCAATGAGTCAGCTCTTTGCATCAGATGACCAAAATATTGGAGCTTCAGCTTCAGCATCAATCCTTACAATAAATATTCAGTGTTGATTTCCTTTAGGATTGACTTTTAAGTTACTCAAATATCTTCTTAGAGATTAAAAATGAGAGTAGCAGTAGAACCTAATTCATAAACATGCTGTGAGGATGAAATGTGTGGAGTCTTAAACATTTATTAATAAGAAATGTTAGCTGTCAGGAGGAGGAGAAAGGAAGGAACAGTACGGAGAGGAAAAGGAAACTGAATTAGAAAACTAGACACAGAAAGAATGGGCTAGGAAATGAAGCAAAGGGCTTTGCTGCTGCTGCTAAGTCGCTTCCATTGTGTCCAACTCTATGCAACCCCAGAGATGACAGCCCACCGGGCTCCCCTGTCCCTGGGATTTTCCAGGCAAGAACACTGGAGTGGGTTGGCTAGACAGACATAGATAACTGTGCTCAGGCATAAAACAGAAAAATGTGTTCAGGAACTTATAAGCAGATTAGTATATGTGCAGAGTAAAAGTCTGCTTACTGGAAAATTGTGTCAGTCTGGAAAGGTAGCTGTTCCAGTAACCTTGGCACCATAGGGAGATTTATCCTGTAACTGTCAGGAACCGCGGACGATTTAGTCTAACAGCATGTCTCAGATTTGTGTCCTCCAGAGAGATCTTTCTGGTGGTTGTGTCATAGACAGCTTCCTGGTGGGTGAGCCTGGTGACAGGGAGAGTACTGTCACTGCAGTCTAGGTTAGATGAACAGGGTAGAGCCACAAACGCAGTACAGGGGAGGGGCACAAAACTTGTTTTGTGAGAAACTCAATAAAAGTAATTGATTGATTGGAAGTGAAGAAAGGCATCGAGGACAGCTCCCAGGAGTTTGGCTCAGGCTGCCCAGGGGAACTATGATGCCATGGATGGAGACAAACTGGAGTATAATTCAAAAACTTCTTGGCAAAACTGCAGCCTCACCCAGTTGTGGTCAGTGTTGTGTTTTATGTGCCAGGACTTAATTTGCCAAAAACCTTGTGGAAAATTTGAGATTCACATCACGTCTCTCTCCTCCTGGCCAATCACTTTGTGGCCTAGTCCTTTTCCTTTCCTTTAAGAATTTGATTCGTTGCCTTTACTCTCGAGTTGTTAGAAAGTTTACCTAGATAATCACTATGATAATTCCATCTTGTGTATTTGATGATTCTGCTCTGCTTGCCACCAGCCTTTGGTCTCATTAGCACCATCCCAGCTTCTTGCTCATTATATTTAATAAAATCTCTAAAGCTAAGCATGGCCTTGAGATAAGATGTAAAAACAGCCCCTACCCAAATGTCAGCTCAAGAGTCTCAGAAAGAGGAACCCCAAGATAAATATATCATTTATGTTTATGCAAAATTGTGTTATGTCTTCAGACTTGCCAGAGGCATGGAAAAATAACACCTTAAAAATTTACATAAGCCGGAGGGGCAAGGGGAAAGCCTCAAACCAGTTGGCTTCTATTATTTTCTAGCTAAAAAGAGAAAAAAAATAGAATTTTCATTGTGAAAGGAAATCAGCTCATTTGCACAGGGCCTCCTTCCCTGAGAACACAGGAAGTCCAAGTTCTCTCCAAGAAGCATGAAGAGGAGGGCAAAGTTAGATTCAGGATATTATATAACTTTTACGACCCAGTGAAAAGTGAAAATGGAAGACCCCTTGTTTGAAAACCAAGAGGAGAAAAGTGATGCTAAAAGTACTAATATATAAATTTTTTTCTTTCTTCCATGGTCTCTCTCTCTTCTTGTCATGATGTTTTTTTATTTGCTATTTAAGGTCATCATAAATCATTAGCAATATAAAGGATCACCTTTATATTTTGCAATGTCAGCTTTGACTGGAAATATGAGAGTATTTCACTCATATGTAGAATCACAGAAATTAGACAATTTGAATTTCATATTTCATTCATGTGTATGCATTTTGTTCTTACAAGAAGAGTGGAAATTCCGAAAAAAAAAAAAAAACCAACCTCTCATTTAAAATTTCATTTCTTAATATAAGAACATTATGTCAATACTTCCTACTTGTGGAATACTGACAAGTAAGGAAAAACTGAAATATTGAGATTGTCTTGTCTTTCCTTTTCCTTCTATGTTATTTTCAACATACATGATTAACTGATATAGATAGGGAAGTACCGTAAGAAAGGATACAATAGGGTTTCTTGGTTGTTCAAGTTTCTTAGAACACAACTTCATTCTTACTGTGTTTGAATCAAGTTCTGGCTCAAATTGAAAGTGTGGCTTTTGGGGGCTGTTAGTTACTGATGTAATGTTTAGTTTGTACTCCCTTTGAGTCTCCCTGAGCATGGTGGATCCAACTGGAATTCTGTGTTCATGGGGTATTTGAATGTTATTTGCATTTAAGCAGCCAGGAAAGTGGATACACCTATTGTAAGTATCTTCTCTGCTCATGTGCTGACTCTATTGTCCCATCAGGCTTCATTTATAAAGCACAAATTTAAATATAAAGGTATTACAAATTTCAAGATGGCAATAGCAGAGCATTAAACCAAGCTCAGGGCCTTTAAACCAAGTGCAGGACCCTGTGAAACTGCACAGGTCATAAGCTCATGAAACCGGAAATAGTTCTGATGCTTCCAGCAAATCATAAGTGGCTAGTCAGAGGTCTTCTCCAATGGACCTTCCAGAGTCAAACAGGCCCAACACAAGTTCTAATTCTCTTTTTCTAAATTCTTTCTAACTATTTGAACCCATCATTGGAATTTGTGATCATGCTAGTGCTGGTATGAGAAGGCGATTGGATCTGAAAACCTTGGGCCGAGGGCAGCCTTGGTGAAAGAGTCACTGTGTGAACATTACAGAACACAAGTTCATGTGCTCCATGAGCAGCGAGGCCAAAAAAACTGAAACGTCAGAGTTTGGAGCAGAGAAAGATTTATTGCAGGGCCATTCAAGGAGATGGGTGACTCATGCACCCTCCTCCCAAACTTGGACTCCTCAAAGGGTTTCAGCAAAGAATTTTAAAGGCCAGGTGAGGGAGGGGGGTGACAGGTTATGTGACCAGCTTGTACACAGTTCTCTGATTGGTTGATGTTGGAGTAACGGAGTGGTTAATTTTATCAGTCCTTGTGTGTCAGTAGATCCGGGTGCTATGTTCTCATGATCACCGAGAAGCTAATGTCTTAAATTTGGTGATGGTTTTTAGCATCTGAAAAACTCAGGAAATACGCATGAGATACTAATATCTGGGTACTTCAGAGAGAGGCTAAAGCTGAGGATACGGGGGAGGGGTCTGTTCTGGGTAAGCTCCAAAGGCTCCTGGTTGGTTACATGAATGAAAAAAAAAAAAGAGCTGAGTTCAGTGTGACAGGTTAATAAGCTTCATAACTTCCATTTATGCAGTATCTACTATATGCTTGTGATATATACTTTGCAAATATCTCATTTAATGCCAACAATAACTAGAAGGCAAGTATAATTAATACCAGCTTTATAAATGAGAAAACTAGGGCTCTAAATCTCCTCTGTCCATGAGATTCTCCAGGCAAGAATACTGGAGTGGGTTGCCATTTCCTTCTCCACAGAATCTTCCCGACTCAGGAGTTGAACCCAGGTCTCCTGCATTGCAGGCAGATGCTTTACCAACTGAGCTATGTGGGAAGCCCTATAAATGAGAAAACTGGGGCTCAAGATCCTGCCTAGTTTGCCAAAAGTCACCCGGAGGGTAACTGACAGCTAAGATTCAGCTTCATATCCATCCAATTTGAATCCCAATGTTCTCCCCGTACACCAAGGTTCCTCTCTGACCAGTGATCAGTTTATACAAGGCAGACGGTGTATCAAGATGGCCAAGTTGGAAAAAAAGAAAAACACAGAGAGAAGAGTCTTTGCACAGACATTGTAGGTGAGGTTCACCTTGGCAGGTCCAGCAAGTATTTTCAGATAGGGAGAGATTTGCTTGACCATCCCAGTGAAGGGTGCCTCTTTGGATTACCTTTTAAAATATAATCAGGTAGATAAATTAATAAGAAATAAAAATCAATAGAAAATGATCAATAGCACATATTCAGAGGTTGAATTAGGTGGAGGAAAAGGACATAGATTAGAGAACTAATAAAAAGTTGGAAGGCTGGGGAGCTTTTGTTCTTTGCTACCTGTTTAAGGTAGCAAAGCCACAGCACATGAAAAGAATGTCCAGCATGCTAAGACAGAGGTTAAGGGCAGCGAAAAATGGTAGCAAGTATGCAAATTGACCCCTAGGGATGGGTAGCTCCCTTCAGAACCCTACAAAATTCAGTGGTAGATATCGGACATGTTCTTTCTCTGTTATCTCTGATGATGATGATCTAGTCGCCAAGTCATATCTGACTCTTGTGACCCCGTGGAATGTAGCCTGCCAGGCTCCTCTGTCCGCGGGATTCTCCAGGCAAGAATACTGGAAGGGGGTTGCCATTTCCTTCTCCTGTCTCTGACTGTTGCTCTTAGCAGACTCAGGTTGATGTAGACAGTAGCTTCACGGAAACTGTGAAATATTCAAGTGTATTATTAATAAATCTTTTTATCCTAGCCAATAAGATTCAAACAACAAAGCATACATTCGCAGAAATACTCATGAATGCTAAAACATGAATGAGACTTGGAAACATATTGAGGGAAAGAAACCAGACACAAAAAACCACGTATTATAAATTGATTTCTATGCTCAGAATAGGTAAATCTACAGAGAAAGAAAGTAAATTAGTAATCTGTTGCCTGGGCTGTGGGTGGGAATGGAGAGTACAAATGGGTGCCAAGTTCCTATTTGGGGTGGTGGAAATTTTTAAAAAATTAGATTGTGGTGATAAAGCAAGCGGATTATATCATTGAAAGTTATACTTCAGTAGGGTTGTTAAATTTATATAGATTCACCCAGTGCTTCAGTAAGTGTTCATCACCACAAATAAAGGCAATTTGGTAAAAAGGTTGTAGAGTACAAAGTGCATATTTAAAAAAACAACACATTTTGGTTTCATGCAGATCTGAGTTTTGAATAGATTGGCACCAACTTACCTAGAAGGGTGGTGTTGTCTCCTTTATAAAGATGAAGAAGCCTGAGGTCAAGTTTGAAAACGTGCTTGAGGTCATCCCTCTTGTAAGCGGAAGCGCTCTGAGTCTTTTTGGTAACACAGCCTGTGCTTCTTTACCTCTCTGTCACTGCAGAACCATTGCCTGTTAGATTTTCCCTTTGAAAAATGGCCTGATGGTAACATTTAAAGTAAATCCTACCTTTGTCTAGATTTGTTTATGCTGCCAGCACTCCTTCTTCATCTCTATCAGTCCTCTTTCATCACTGCATCTGAGATTTTCCCTCCAACTGTTGATAACCAGAGAATGGAGAGGTTCCAACCCTTTTCCACAATGATTGACAGAGCCCTTGAGCTACATGGTTTATCCATTGATCATGAGATTACAGTGGCTAATTCCTCACATCCTACTTTAAATATGTCTCTTCCTTTGTCTTCCAAAATTTTCTAGTTTTAACCTGTACTGTTATAGAGAGTACATTTATTTATAGACTTCAGAAAACCAAGTTTCCATTTCCTGCCACCAGGGACCCAGAATAGGTCCTTAGTAATTGCCTTTGAGATATAATCATTTGACCATGGAAAGTGTTGCTGCTACAGATGGTTTTCAGTTCATTTCATTTCAGTTCAGTTCAGTTGCTCAGTCGTGTCAACTCTTTGTGACCCCATGAACCACAGAATGCCAGTCCTACCTGTCCATCACCAACTCTCAGAGCCTACCCAAACTCATGTCCATTGAATCAGTCATGCCATCCAACCATCTCATCCTCTGTTGCCCCTTCTCCTCCTGTCCTCAATCTTTCCCAGCATCAGGGTCTTTTCAAATGAGTCAGCTCTTCGCATCAGGTGGCCAAAGTATTGGAGTTTCAGCTTCAACATCAGTCCTACCAATGAACACCCAGGACTGATCTCCTTTAGGATGGACTGGTTGGATCTCCTTGCAGCCCAAGGGACTCTCAAGAGTCTTCTCCAACAAGGGCAGTGTTGTATCTAGATTCCTATTCAAGTGTTAATGCCTGTTGAATCTCTTTATTGAATTCGTTAGGTTCAGTCTCAGATAGATCTGGGATGAAAGCCTGCTTCACTACTGCTTAAGAGTCTTCAGGCTTACAAGGTACTTGGAATTAAGGTACTTAATTTCTTTGAGCTTCAGTTTTCCTCATATATAAAATGAAGATGATAATACCGACTTGACAGAATATTGCCTCTGTTATTTCACTATTTAACTGTTTTAGCGTTGATGCAAACATTAAATAATATACACATAATACCTGGTGTGATGTTGTATTATAGTAAGCATGCAAAATATGGTAACTATTAGGAAAACCATCACTTTGAGTTCAGAATAAGAGCATATCTACCACATTTTACTTTCTGAGACAAATCACAAACGATAAAAAGAGTTAAAAAAAATCTACCCTGAGTGAAACTTTTTTGGGGGAGGAAAGGCTTTAACAAAACAATTTTTCCAAGCATATTTTGCCTTGGTATTTAAACTCATGTAAAATTAACTCATGTGTATTTCAAAGGGAAAAAAAAAATCCAACTTTTTCTGATTCATTTATGCTTAACTTAGCAGGATGTTTCTGGAGAAGAGTTATTGAGTATCCAGGTCACTCCCTATCATCCTCCTTAAACTTCTATTACTTCTTTTTTTCATCTTAAATTTGTAGATTAATTTGGTAAGATTTAAGGTCATTGTGTTGCTCTCCACATAAATGATACAACTCTCCATTTATCTAGCTTTTTTATGTCAATATATTTTATAATTTTCTTAAGGTACTACCAAATCAGGTCCAACTGCTCAAAAATCATTACTGAAGAGAAGCAAATGTAGGTAGAAAGGAAAGTTGCTTTTAATCAGAATGTCTGCAATCTGGGAGATGGTAGATTCAGTTCAGTTCAGTTCAGTTGCTCAGTCATGTCCCACACTTTGAGACCCCATGGACTGCAGCACTCCAGGCTTCCCTGTTCATCACTAACTCCTGGAGCTTACTCAAACTCACGTCCATCAAGTTGGTGATGCCTTCCAATCATCTCATCCTCTGTTGTCCCCTTCTCTTCCCACCTTCAATCTTTCCCAGCATCAGGGTCTTTTCCAAGGAGTCCGTTCTTCTCATCAGGTGGCCAAAGTATTGGAATTTCACTTCAGGATCAGTGCTTCCAATGAATATTCAGGACTGATTTCCTTTAGGATTGACTGGTTGGATCTCCTTGCAGTACAAGGGACTCTCAAGAGTCTTCTCCAACACCACAGTTTAAAAGAATCAATTCTTCAGTTCTCAGCTTTCTTTACAATCTAACTCTCACATCCATACATGACTACTGAAAAAACCATAGCTTTGACTAGGTAGACCTTTGTTGGCAAAGTAATGTCTCTGCTCTTTAGCATGCTGTCTAGGTTGGTCATAGCTTTTCTTCCAAGGAGCAAGTGTCTTTTAATTTCATGGCTGCAGTCACCATCTGCAGTGATTTTGGAGCCCCCCTTCCCCTCAAAAAAAATCTGTCACTGTTTCCATTGCTTCCCCATCCATCTATTTGCCATGAAGTGATGGGACTGCATGCCATGATCTTAGTTTCCTGAAAGTTGAGTTTTAAGTCAGCTCTTTTACTCTCTTCTTTCACTTTCATCAAGAGGCTTTTTAGTTCTTCATTTTCTACCATAAGGGTGGTGTCATCTGCATATCTGAGGTTATTAATATTTCTCCCAGCAATCTTGATTCCAGCATGTGCTTCATCCAGCCCAGCGTTTCTCATGATGTACTCCACATATTAGTTAAATAAGTAGGGTGACAGTATACAGCCTTGATGTACTCCTTTCCCAATTAGCAACCAGTCTGTTGTTCCATGTTTGGTTTTGACTGTTGATTCTTGACCTGCATACAGATTTCTCAGGAGGCAGGTTGGGTGCCCTCATATTCCCATCTCTTTAAGAATTTTCCACAGTTTGTTGTGATCCACAATGTCAAAGGCTTTGGCATAGTCAATAAAGCAGAAATAGATGTTTTTCTGGAACTCTCTTGCTTTTTCTGTGATCCAGTGGATGTTGGCAATTTGATCTCCGGTTCCTCTGCCTTTTCTAAATCCATCTTGAACATCTGGAAGTTCATGGTTCATGTACTGTTGAAGTTTGGCTTGGAGAATTTTGAGCATTACTTTGCTAGCATGTGAGATGACTGCAATTGTGCATTAGCTTAAACATTTTTTGGCATTACCTTTCTTTGGGATTAGAATGAAAACTGGGCTTTTCCAATCCTGTAGCCACTGCTGGGTTTTCCAAATTTACTGGCATATTGGCATAATCTTTTAGGATTTGAAATAGCTCAACTGGAATTCCATCACCTCCATTAGCTTTATTCGTAGTAATGCTTCCTAAGTTCCACTTGACTTTGGACTCCCAGATATCTGGGTCTAGGTGAGTGATCACACCATCGTATTTATCTGGGTCATTAAGATCTTTTTTGTATAGTTCTTCTTGTATTCTTGCCACCTCTTCTTAATATCTTCTGCTTCTGTTAGGCCCATACCATTTCTGTCCTTTATTGTGCCCATCTTTGCATGAAATATTCCTTTGGTATCTCTAATATATATGTTATGTCCATCTAGCTAACATGTCCTTTAAGGCCAGTATTTCCTTATTTATTTTCTCTTTGGATGATCTATTCATTCATGTAAGTGGAGCATTAAAATCTACTAATATTATTGCTTATTTCTTTCATTAAATCTGTTTAAATTTGCTTTATACATTTATGTTCTCCTATGTTGGATGCACAAATATCTACAAATGTTATATTCTCATGTTGGATTGACTCCATTATCATTATGTAATGTCTATCTTTGTCTCCTACTGCACTATTTGTTTTAAAGTCTATTTTCTCTGATATAAGTACAGCTATCACTGCAGATGGTGATTGCAGCCATGAAATTAAGAGACACTTACTCCTTGGAAGGAAAGATATGACCAACTTAGATAGCATATTAAAAAGCAGAGATATTACTTTGCCAAAGTTCCATCTCGTCAAGGCTATGGTTTTACCAGTGGTCTTGTATGGATATGAGAGTTGGACTGTGAAGAAAGCTGAGTGCTGAAGAATTGATACTTTTGATCTGTGGTGTTGGAGAAAACTCTTGAGAGTCCCTTGGACTGCAAGGAGATCCAACCAGTCCATCCTAAAGATCAGTCCTGGGTGTTCATTGGAAGGACTGATGTTGAAGCTGAAACTCCAGTACTTTGGCCACCTCATGCGAAGAGTTGACTCATTGGAAAAGACCCTGATGGTTGGAGGGATTGTGGGCAGAAAGAGAAGGGGACGACAGAGGATGAGATGGCTGGATGGCATCACTGGCTCGATGGACATGAGTTTGGGTGAACTCTGGGAGTTGGTGATGGACAGGGAGGCCTGGCGTGCTGTGATTCATGGGGTCGCAAAGACTCGGACACGACTGAGTGACTGAACTGAACTGATTCCAACTTTCTTTTGGTTTCATTTGCATAGACTACTTTCCCTTCATTTTGAGTCTGTGTGTTCCTGTCCTTACATCTGAAATGACTTTCCTGTAGGCATTATATATATGGGTCTTATTTTCTTGTCAGTCAGTCATTCTATGCATTTTGGTTGGAGCATTTAGTACATTTGAATTTAAAATGATTATCGATAGATATGTACATATTGCCTCTTTGCTAATCCATTCCTAGATGTTTTCTGTAGTTCTTCTATAGTTCTCTTTTTATTATCTCGAGCTTTTCTTTTTTAATAGACTATTCCAATTTTATATCATTTTTTACTCTTAAAGTGAATAACTGCTTTATCAACAAAAGTTAAATACACAAGCAAGTGAATTTATATGTTCCACAAAATTAAAATGGCAATCATTCTTGTGTTTCCAAGCAGGTTGGTTCTTGTAAACTCATCATGCCAAATTTACAAGAGTAGGCTTTTCATCCTAAGGAATCTTTATAATTTTTAGAAATTGAATGTTATCTTTCAGATTAGTTTCAAAATCACCTTTGGTCTCTCTGCAAGTTTAAATTATGATTATTTTTAATTGATGTTTGGTTGATTTACAATATTACATTAGTTTCTAGTATACAACATACTAATTCAATATTTTTATAGATTATGCTCCCTTTAGTTATTACAAAATAATGACTACATTTTCCAATGCCATACAGTAAAATTATTTATTTTATACATAGCAGCTTATATCTCTTACTTTATTACCTCTATCTTGCCCATCCCCTTTCCCTCTCCCTACTGGTAACCACTTCTTTGTTCTCTATACCTATGAGTCTTTTCCTGTTTTGTTATTTTTAAGTTTGTTGTATTGTTTAGATTCCACATATAAGTGATGAGATATAGGATCTATCTTTCTCTGTTTGACCTATTTCACTAAGTATAGTAAGCTCTAGGTTCATCTGTGTTTCTGTAAATGGCAGAATTTCATTTTTATTTTTTTGGTTGAGTAACATTCCATTATGTCAAAGTGAAAGTGAAAGTGAAGTTGCTCAGTCATGTCCAATTCTCTGCGACCCCATGGACTCTAGCCTACCATGCTCCTCTGTCCATGGGATTTTCCAGGAAAGAGTACTGCAGTGGGTTGCCATTTCCTTCTCCAGAGGATCCTCCCAACCCAGGGATTGAACCTGGGTCTCCCGCATTGCAGGTAGACGCTTTACTGTCTGAGCCACCAGGGAAGTTCCATCATGTCAGGGGAGTTTATAATTTCCTTGGTTCTGTCTTGCAGCAGCAAAAATTTGAAGCAACAGATGGACCAGTGTTACAGCTTGGTATTACAGTTTTATTTGGCAAGCAAAGGAAAATACATCCTCAAAGTGTGAGGGTGGACCGACCCAAAAGAAGCGTAGGGAAGAGAGAGAGAGAAGAGAGGAGGAGAAGCTCAATCTGGCTCCTGTTTTGATATGTTTTTTCCTCCTCCCCCTGAGTCTGCCCTATGTAAGCTGGGCTAGCCAGAAGGGCCATTTGCTTCACCTTAGGTTCTTACTCTATTCCTTGGAACTTTCTTTAGTTTATTTTTGCAGGCTTTCTCCTTTGTCTTTTAGCCACTGCTATTTTGGATTCTTTTATCCTATTCTAACTACCTAACAATCCTAGATGGTATATTCAAAAGCAGAGACATTACTTTGCCAACTAAGGTCCGGCTAGTCAAGGCTATGATTTTTCCTGTGGTCATGTATGGATGTGAGAGTTGGACTGTGAAGAAGGCTGAGGGCCAAAGAATTGATGCTTTTGAACTGTGGTGTTGGAGAAGACTCTTGAGAGTCCCTTGGACTGCAAGGAGATCCAACCACTCCATTCTGAAGGAGATCAATCCTGGGATTTCTTTGGAAGGAATGATGCTAAAGCTGAAGCTCCAGTACTTTGGCCACCTCATGCGAAGAGTTGACTCATTGGAAAAGACTTTGATGCTGGGAGGGATTGGGGGCAGGAGGAAAAGGGGACGACAGAGGATGAGATGGCTGGATGGCATCACAGACTCAATGGACGTGAGTCTGAGTGAACTCCAGGAGATGGTGATGGACAGGGAGGTCCGGCGTGCTGCGATTGATGGGGTCACAAAGAGTCAGACACAACTGAGTGACTGAACTGAACTGAACAATTATAACAAATACATCATCTTCTTTATTCATTCATAGGCTGCTTTCATATCTTGCCTATTGTAAATAATACTGTTATGAACATTGGGGGTATATGTACTTTTTTATTAGCATTTTTTTTGTATGTGTACCCAGGAATAGAATTACTGGATCATATGGTAGTTCAAGTTTTAGTTTTTTGAGAAGCCTCCATACTGTTTTCCACAGTGGCTGTACCAATTTGCATTCCTACCAACCATGTGAAAATAAGGGAAGCGAAAAGCAAAGGAGAATAGGAAAGATTTACCCATTTGAATGAAGAGTTCCAAAGAATACCAAGGAGAGATAAGAAAGCCTTCCTCAGGGATCAATACAAAGAAATAGAGGAAAACAACAGAATGGGAAAGACTAGAGATCTCTTCAAAAAAATTAGAGATACTGAGGAAATATTTCATGCAAAGACAGGCTCAATAAAGGACAGAAATGGTAGGGACTTAACAGAAGCAGAAGATATTAAGAAGTGGCAAGAATACACAGAAGAACAGTACAAAAAAGATCTTCATGACCCAGATAATCACAATAGTGTGATCACTCACCTAGAGCCAGACATCCTGGAATGTGAAGTCAAGTGGGCCTTAGGAAGCATCACTACGAACAAAGCTAGTGGAGGTGATGGCATTCCAGTGGAGCTACTTCAAATCCTAAAAGATGATGCTGTGAAAGTGGTGCACTCAATATGCTAGCACATTTGGAAAACTCAGCAGTGGCCACAGGACTGGAAAAGGTCCATTTTCATTCCAATCCCAAAGAAAGGCAATGCCAAAGAATGCTCAAACTACCGCACAATTGCACTCATCTCACATGCTAGTAAAGTAATGCTCAAAATTCTCCAAGCCAGGCTTCAGCAATACATGATCTGTGAACTTCCAGAAGTTCAACCTGGTTTTAGAAAAGGCAGAGGAACCAGAGATCAAATTGCCAACATCCGCTGGATCTTGGAAAAAGCAAGAGAGTTCCAGAAAAACATCTATTTCTGCTTTATTGACTATGCCAAAGCCTTTGACTGTGTGGATCACAAGAAACTGTGGAAAATTCTGAAACAGATAGGAATACCAGATCACCTGACCTGCCTCTTGAGAAACCTATATGTAGGTCAGGAAGCAACAGTTAGAACTGGACATGGAACAACAGACTGGTTCCAAATAGGAAAAATAATACGTCAAGGCTGTATATTTATCATCCTGCTTATATAACTTATATGCAGAGTACATCATGAGAAAACGCTGGGCTGGAGGAAGCACAAGCTGGAATCAAGATTGCTGGGAAATATGTCAATAACCTCAGATATGCAGATGACACCACCCTTATGGCAGAAAGTGAAGAACTAAAAAGCCTCTTGATGAAAGTGGAAGAGGAGAGTAAAAAGTTGGCTTAAAGAAAGAAAACTAAGATCATGGCATCCAGTTCCATCACTTCATGGCAAATAGGTGGGGAAACAGTGGCTGACTTTATTTTTCTGGGCTCCAAAATCACTGCAGATGGTAATTGCAGCCACAAAATTAAAAGATGCTTACTCCTTGGAAGGAACGTTATGACCAACCTAGATAGCATATTCAAAAGCAGAGACATTACTTTGTCAACAAAAGTCCGTCTAGTCAAGGCTATGATTTTTCCAGTGGTCATGTATGGATGTGAGAGTTGGACTATAAAGAAAGCTGAGCACTGAAGAATTGATTCTTTTGAACTGTGGTGTTGGAGAAGACTCTTGAGAGTCCCTTGGACTGCAAAGAGATCCAGCCAGCCCATCCTAAAGGAGATCAGTCCTGGCTGTTCATTGGAAGGACTGATGCTGAAGCTGAAACTCCAATACTTTGGCCACTACATGCGAAGAGCTGACTCATTGGAAAAGACCCTGATGCTGGGAAAGATTGAGGGCAGGAGGAGAAGGGGACAACAGAGGATGAGATTGCTGGTTGGCATCACTGACTCGATTGACATGGGTTTGGGTAGACTCTGGGAGTTGGTGATGGACAGGGAATTCTGGCGTCCTGCGGTTCATGGGGTCACAGAGTCGGACACGACTGAGCAACTGAACTGAACTGAACTGAACCAACCATATCCTTGCCAACATTTGTTATTTGTGGGTTTTTTTTTTTTTTTTTGGTTTGTTTGTTTTTGATGATAGCCATTCAGCTATGCGTGAGGTGATATCTCATTGCGGCTTTGATTTGCATGTTCCTAATAATGAGTGATGTACCTGTTGGCCATCTGCATTTCCTCTTTGGAAAAAATATCTGTTGAATTCTTCTGTCCATTTAAAATCGCTTCTTTTTTTTTATGTTGAGTTCTATGAACTTATCGGATATTAACCCATTATTGGTTACATTATATGCAAATATTTTCTCCTTTGACATGCAAAAGCTTTTCATTAGGTTCCATTTGTTTATTTTTGCCTTTGTCTCTTTTCCCTTAGGCAATTGATCCATAAAAATATTGCTATAGTTGATGTCAAACAGTGTTCTACCTATGTTCTCTCCTAAGAATTTTCTCAGATCTTAATCCATTTTAAGTTGTTTTTTGGTATATGTTTTGAGAAATTATACTAATTTCATCCTTTTACATGTAACTGTCTGGTTTTCCAGCACCACTTACTGAATTTACTTTCTTCCTTGTGGTTTAATGACTTTTTTCTTTTTTTGTGTGTAAACTGTTATATTTATGTTACTTTCTCTTTCTCTCATTCTGATTTGTTTGTTTGCTTTAGCATTTACTATAGGATAGCTTCATGGTTACCAGGAGGCTTTCATATAATAACATAGCACTCTATTTTAAGTTGGTAAGAACATAAATTTGATCCTTAAAGCTCAACATTTTTATTTCCCTCATCACAGTTTATATCTTTATATCTTGTGTATCCCTTAAGTAGTGATTATAATAGTTATTTTAACTACTTTTGTATTTTAATTTTTATACTAGCTTTATAGGTGATTGAAGCACTACCTTTACTATATATTTGTATTCTGTATCCAGTTCCCATGACCCTGCAGCAGGCCACTGTCAATGCATGCCTCCACCAGAGACTCCTGGACATTCACAGGCAAGTCTGGTTTAGTCTTTTGTCGGGACACTGTTCCTTTCTCCTGGCTCCTGGCTCACTTGCACAAGGTTTTGTTTGTGCCCTCCAAGAGTCTGTTTCCCCAGTCCTGTGGAAATTCTGTAATTAAATCCCATTGGCCTCCAAAATCAAATTCCCTGGGGGTTCTTGGTCCCTTTGCTGCATCTCCATATCCAGGTTGGGAAATCTGTTGTGGGTCCTAGAACTTTCTAAACAGTATGAGAATTTCTTGGTATAATTGTTCTACAGTTTGTGGGTCATCTGCTCAGGGGCTCTATGGTGGGGCTAATGGTGACCTCCTCCAAGAGGGCTTATGCCACATACTGCATGACCCAGGTCTGCTGTACCAAGAGACCCTGTCCCCATGGCAAGCCACTGCTGACCCATGGCTTTGCAGGGGACACTCAAACACTCAAAGGCAGGTCTGGCTCAGTCTCTGCAGAGTCTCTGGGTTCTGGTGCACAGAAGATTTTGTTTGAGCCCTCCAAGCATCTCTGGTGGATATGGGGTTTGATTATAAACAAGAATTTGCCCCTCCTACTGTCTTCTTGAGGTTTCTCCTTTGCCCTTGGATGTGAGGTATCTTTTTTTAATAGGATCCAACATTCTCCTGTTGATGGTTGTTCAGCAGTGAGTTGAAATTTTGGAGTTCTCACAGGAGAAGGTGAGCACACATCTTTCTACTCTGCCATCTTTACCTTCCCTAGGGTCTTGCTTATTTCAGACCTTATAACACAGTCCCAGAGAGTGGACACATAGCTACTCTTGAATCAAACCTATTTGGAGCCTAAGCCTGGACATCATTTTTCCTGGTGACTGGGGATTCCTTAAATCTCCCATGAAGCACAGTTGGGATAAAGATCATAATATGCTCCTGTTATCTTACACAACAAATTTAAGGCAACAAGAGTAAGAAAGCTAAGATGCTCTTCCCCTACTTCCCATCCCCCCTCCCCTTTTTTGGTCCTTTCCAATCTCCTCCTAGGACTGGAAACCTAAGATGAGACTTATCACTTCCACTCCCACCCCTACACCCCCAACCCCTTCCCACCTTGTATCCCCATGGTGGGGTCACCAGGCTTTGCCTTTCAGTTACTTTGCCCTTCACCGTAGGAAACACAACTAAGAACAAAGCTAGTGGAGGTGATGATATTCCAGTTGAGCTATTTCAAATCCTAAAAAGATATTGCTGTTAAAGTGTTGCACTCAATATGCCAGCAAATATGGAAAACTCAGCAGTGGTCACAGGACTGGAAAAGGTCAATTTTCATTCCAATCCTAAGAAAAGTCAATGCCAAAGAATGTTCAAACTACTGCACAAATGCACTCATCTCACAGGCTAGCAAATTAATGCTCAAAATTCCCCAAGCCAGGCTCCAACAGTATGCGAACCGTGAACTCCAGATGTTCAAGCTGGTCTTAGAAAAGGCAGAGGAACCAGAGATCAAATTGCCAACATTTGCTGGATAATCAAAAAAGCAAGAGAGTTCCAGAAAAACATCTGCTTCTGCTTTATTGACTACATCAAAGCCTTTGACTGTGTGGGTCACAAAAAACTGTGGAAAATTCTTCAAGAGATGGGAATACCTGACCTGCCTCCTAAGAAATCTGTATGCAGGTCAAGAAGCAACAGTTAGAACCAGACATGGAACAACAGACTGGTTCCAAATAGGAAAAGGAGTACGTCAAGGCTGTATATTGTCACCCTACTTATTTAACTTATAAGCAGAATACATCATGGGAAATGCTGGGCTGGATGAAGCACAAACTGGAATCAAGATTGCTGGGAGAAATATCAATAACCTCAGATATGCAGATGACACCACCTTATGGCAGAAATTGAAGAGGAACTGAAGGGCCTTTTGATGAAAATGAAAGAGGAGAGTACAAAAGCTAGCTTAAAACTCAACATTCAAAAAACTAAGATCGTAGCATCTGGTCCCCACACTTCATGGCAAATAGATGGACAGGGAAGCAATGGAAACTGTGACACACTTTATTTTCTTTGGCTCCAAAATCACTTCAGATGGTCACTGCAGCCATGAAATTAAAAGACACCTGCTTCTTGGAAGAAAAGCTATGATCAACCTAGACAGCATACTAAAAAGCAGAAACATTACTTTGCTGACAAAGGCCTGTCTAGTCAAAGCTATGATTTCTCCAATAGTCATGTATGGATGATAGTGTTGGACCACAAAGAAAACTGAGCACAGATGAATTGATGCTTTTGAACTGTAATGTTGGAGAAGACTCTTGACAGTCCCTTGGATGGCAAGGAGATTGAATGAGTCAATCTTAAAGGAAATGAGTCCTGAATATTCATTGGAAGGACTGATGCTGAAGCTGAAACTCCAATACTTTGGCCACCTGATGTGAAGAGCTGATTCATTGGAAAAGATCCTGATGCTGGGCAAGACTGAAGGCAGAAGGAGAAGGGGATGATAAGGGGGTGAGATGGTTGGATGGTATCACCAACTCAATGCACATGACTTTGAGCAAGCTCCAGCAATTGGTGGTGGACAGGGAAGCCTGGCATGTTCAGTCCATGGTGTTGCAAAGAGTGAGACATGATTGAGCAACTGAACTGATTGACTGGCTTACTATATATTTACCTTTTTACTGAAATATTTTCTTTCATATATATATATATATATATATGTTTTAGAAATTAAACTTTCTTTTCTATTTAAATAAGTCCTTTTTTACACTGCTTGTAAAGCCAGTTTAGTGGTGAAAAGTCCTTTAGCATGTGCTTCTCACTCCTTCTAGTTTAGATGATAACTTTTCTGGGTAGAGTATTATTGGTTGATTTTTTTTTCAATTCTTTTGTTTCAGAACTTTGAATATATCACATCACTCCCTTCTGGCCTGCAAAGTTTCTACTATATAATCTACTGATAATCTTATGAGTGTTCCCTTGTATGTAACAAAATGCTTACTCTAGATGCTTTTAATACTTCCTCTTCATCCTTAACTTCTGCCATCTTAATTACAATGTGTCTTGGTGTAGGTCTCCTTGGGTTCATCTTAATTTAACCCTGAACTTCCTGGATCTAGATATCTATGTCTTTACCCAAGTTAGGGAAGTTGTCATCAATTATTTTTTCAAGACCTGGGCCATTTTCTCTCTCTCTTCTCCTTCTGGGACCCCCATAAGTTGAATGTGTGTCCACTGAGTTTTGTCTTCTAAGCTCCTCAAGCTCTTTTTACTTTTTATTTAATTTTTATTGCTCCGATTGGGTGAGTTCTACTGCCTTGTCTTAAAGTGGACTGCTGCTTTCTTATGTTTCATCCAGCCTGTTGTTGAATATGCCCAGTGTATTTTTCAGTTCAGTTTTTGTATTCTTTAACAGTAATTTCTTTTTGTTTACTTCTATGAAATTGAAGAAGGACTTCAGTTAAAATTTTATTCAGATTGCATCCAACCCTATGTCATTATGTCGCATGTTATATATGTCACAATGGTCTAAGAAATATGTTAAGGTATGTAATGTAATAATGTTTACTGTATGGGAGTAAGACATGAAATGATAAAGACAAAAGTAACATTTCCTTTATTTGTTACTGTATTCATTCTTTCATGGCAATATCTTTACTTAAAAATGACCTGTAATATAGTCTTAATGATACCCTGTGCATAAGCTTTCACTGTTAAGATTATTGTCCATGAATCTGTGGCCTTTACAATGTCTTCACAATTATTTTCAGTTTATACTGATCCTCTGAGTCCACAGTTGAACACACTTGGTCATTGTCTTGTCTAGCTCCCATCTCTCAGCTGGCATTACCTGGCAAATCTCACTGGCACCTGGGAAGTAGTGATATGTAAAGAGTTCCCAGTTTTCAAATGTAAATATCCTTGGGTTTCTTTTGCTATGTGCAGCAGATAGAAAACTGAAATCAGCAGTAATTTCTATCTGTCACTTTCTCATATTTTCCAACTTTTTGTTGACATTTTTCTGTATCTATTTATTCTTCTCCCCAGGTCAGTGAGCATTCTTATGACCATAACTTTGAACATTTAATCAGGTAAATTACTCAACTCTGTTTCATGAAGTTTTTTTCTTTCGAGGTTTTATCTGATTCTTTTATTTGAGATATACTTCTCAGCTTTCTTTATTTTGCTTGACTCTGTTTTGATTTGTATACTGTAGATGTTTCAGCAGCCTCCCCCCAACATTGAAGAGTGGCCTCAGGTAGAAGACAAAGCTTATTATTCAACTACTCCAACTCTTTGTCATCTCTCTAATCTTTGCATTTTCAAACAGCCTATTATATTTTTAAATGCTCCTAGTATTTGAGAATGTGCCTAGATCTCTCAGTGTTCCTAAGAGGAGTATCTCAGTACCTTGCTTCAGGCTGTTTGGAAGACAGAATTCAGGCAGCGTCTTTTAAAAGTATGCAAATATATACAGCTTTGTGGGAACTTAAACTTAAGTCCCATTAGCAAGGTGATCTGATGATCTACTCCAGGTTGCAGTGGCAAAAGCTGGGGCTTCAGACAATGGTATAGGCTCTTTTTTTAATTAAAGTATAATTGACTTATAAAATATTACAGTGCTTTCTAGTGTGCAACACAATGAGCAAAAATTTGAACATGAAGAGATGCTCAATTGCATAATTCACCAAGGACATGAAAATTAAAACTGCAACAAGATAATCCTAGCATGCTGGCTAAAATTTACAAGATTAGAATACTATAAAGGTTGGAACTAGCACAACCACTTTCAAAAATAATTTAGCAGTACCTTCTATACAGTTTTTTTTAAAGACAGCTTTCTAAAATAATGTTATAAGCCAGGAATTCTATTCCCAGGTATATAAGCAACAGAATGCAAGCCCACATGTACCAGGAGACCTATACAAGAATATATGTAGTAGAGTTATTTGTATTAGCTTCAAAAGCAAGTTAAAGCTCTTTGTTGCCTTGAGGTCTTCCTGATGGACTGAGATGGAATAATCTCTATTTACCATTATATGCTTTCCTTGTCTCAGAGTGAAGTAGGTAGGATGTAACATAATATATGTAAGTGATATGCATTTGTAGATATGATATTAAATGGTCCCTTAAGGGATTCGTTGGTGGCTCAGATAGCAAAGAATCCACCTGCAATAAGGGAGACCTGGGTTCCATCCCTGGATTGGGAAGATCCCCTAGAGAAAGGAACAGCCATCCACTACAGTATTCTTTGAAGAAGGAAATGTCCACTCCAGTACTCTTGCCTGAAAAATTCCATGGACAGAGGAACCTGGTGGGCAACAGTTCATGGGGTCGCAAAGAGTTGGACACTACTGAATGACTTCACACTCACTCACAGTATTCTTGTCTGGAGAATTCCATGGACAAAGGAGCCTGGCAGGCTACAGTCAGTGGGATTGCAAAGAGTTAGACACAACTGAGTCAATTTCACTTTCACTTTCACTTTAAGAAGACCAGAATACAGACCCAGAAAGAAAAGGTGGGGAAAACTGTTTGAAAATAAGAAACTGGCATTCCTCATGGCAGGTAATGTCAGTATACCAGGATGAAAACCTGACTTTTAAAAAGTTATCCTGTCTGCGAGACAGCAAAAGAGACACAGATGTATAGAACAGCCTTTTGGACTCTGTGGGAGTGGGAGAGGGTGGAATGATTTAGGAGAATGGCATTGAAACATGTATAATATCATATATGAAACAAATCACCAGTCCAGGTTTGATGCATGATACTGGATGCTTGGGGCTGGTGCACTGGGACTACCCAGAGGGATGGTACGGGGAGGCAGGAAGGAGGGGGGTTCAGGATGGGGAACACGTGTATACCTGTGGCAGATTCATGTTGATGTATGGCAAAACCAATACAATATTGCAAAGTAATTAACCTCCAATTAAAATAAATAAATTTCTACAAAGTTATCGAAGCAATTCACATATACAGAAATTAAAAACAAACAAAAAAACTGTATAGAAAGACATTGGAAAAGGAAATGACAACCCACTCCAGTATTCTTGCCTTGAAAATCCCGTGGACAGAGGAGTCCATGGGGTCACAGAGAGTCAGACACAACTCAATGACTAAGCATATAGCATGTATGCTTCTTCTGCTGCTGCTAAGTCGCTTCAGTCGTGTCCAACTCTGTGCGTCACCATAGACGGCAGCCCACCAGGCTCCCCCGTCCCTGGGATTCTCCAGGCAAGAACACTGGAGTGGGTTGCCATTTCCTTCTCCAATGCGTGAAAGTGAAAAGTGAAAGTGAAGTCGCTCAGTCCCGACTCACAGCGACCCCATGGACTGCAGCCTACCAGGCTCTGCCATCCATGGAATTTTCCAGGCAAGAATGCTGGAGTAGGGTGCCATTACCTTCTCTGATAGCATATATAGAAAGATATAAAATAAAATATCTTCTTCCATTCCATAGTTCTGTAAATATAACCACTATTTTAGGTTTATTTCCCAGGAAATGAGAAAGGATTCTTATATCAATTTATACATGTACTCTATATTTTACATTTGAAGAAAAGTTATGACCAACCTAGATAGCATATTCAAAAGTAGAGACATTACTTTGCCAAGAAAGGTCTGTCTAGTCAAGCCTATGGTTTTTCCAGTGGTCATGTATGGATGTGAGAGTTGGACTGTGAAGAAAGCTGAGGGCCGAAAAATTGATGTTTTTGAACTGTGGTGTTGGAGAAGACTCCTGAGAGTCCCTTGGATTGCAAGGAGATCCAACCAGTCCATTCTGAAGGAGATCAACCCTGGGATTTCTTTGGAAGGAATGATGCTGAAGCTGAAACTCCAGTACTTTGGCCAACCTCATGCGAAGAGCTGACTCATTGGAAAGACTCTGATGCTGGGAGGGATTGGGGGCAGGAGGAGAAGGGGATGACAGAGGATGAGATGGCTGGATGGCATCACGGACTCGATGGACGTGAGTCTGAGTGAACTCTGGGAGCTGGTGATGGACAGGGAGGCCTGGTGTGCTGCGATTCATGGGGTCGCAAAGAGTGGACACACTGAGTGACTGAACTGAACTGAGCTGAATATTAGTACAAATATCAATCTACTCCCCATGTTTTTCTCTTCACATTGATCAAGGCTGTCTTGTTTTCTTACATGTACAAGCTTATCTCATTCTTAATGTCTTCATGGTGTGTCATTATTTTGATGTATCAGAATATTCTTAAGCAGTCCTATGTTTATTCTGGAGAAGGAAATGGCAACCCACTCCAGCATTCTTGCCTGGAGAATCCCAGGGACAGAGGAGACTGGTAGGCTACATACAGTCCATGGGGTCACAAGAGTCGGACACAACTTAGTAACTAAACCACCACCATGTTTATTCAGTCCTATAATGTTTCCTCCAGTGTTTAGCTATTATGAATGATGTCATAATAAACATTATTTTAGAGCTATCTTCCATGCTTTCCTTAAGGCATTTTTCCAGCAATAGAAATGTGGTATCAAAAACCCTAACGTTTATTTTTATCACTTTGATCACAGGGCAGGAAACTTTGATAAGTAGTTAAAAATGGGAACTCCCACTTCCTTTTTTCTAGTTTACTAATGCATCCTGCTCTTTGAAAAAGCTATTTCACAGATGCCTTTCTTAGGGCTAGGGTGATAGTGTACCACTGTGAGATCAATGACAAACGCACTATTCCTGAGAAAGCTTCTCTTTTGGCCTCAGCCCTGGGCGGCCCAAGTCTTCATGCTGCTGTGGGTATCACTGCTGATCCTGGGTAAGTAAAACAGCTCAACATGGGTCCTGGGTTGGGTTAGGACAGCATCTCTCTACCACAGACCTGGCTTTTTAGGGGGGCTCAGCCCCTGCTCAAAGATTCTTTCTTGCCTCGAGAGATTATGTTCTCTGACTTCACCATATAGCTCAGAGATTCTTCCTTTGAGGCTGCAAGAGTGGTCAGAGCCTCAACTTTACAGAAAAGGAAACCACAGTGACCACAGCACTAAGGGATTATTCATCTTTTTTCTACAAAATAATACTACATCATGAAGTGCAGCAAGTGTTTTCTGTTTGCTTGTTCATATGGTCTCATTCAGATAAGACCTTACCTTTCTGTCTGCAAAGGAGGTGTGTTTATTCCTTATGTGACAGTCCAAGGCTGTGGTGCTGGACACGGGAGGACAAGTTTTCTAAGACAAAAGATGTCTCCTTCTTTCGCACACAAAAGCAAACGGTATCAGTGATTGGCAGTTAAAGAGCACAAAGAAGGGGAGATGAAGACAGGGACTCTCAAGGGGAAGTGGGCAAGGCAGGGGAAAAACCTAAGATGCTTGATATTTTTCTTTTCCCCCTCGGGTTTATTGAAGCATAATTGACAAATTAAAATTATATGTATTTAACATGTGATACACATATATTATGCAATAATTACTACAATCAGCTAGTTAGCATTCTTCTCACTTCACATAGTTAGTCACCTTGTGTGTGATAAGAACACTCAGGATCAACTCTTTTAGCAAATTTCAGCAAATTTCAACTTAACGTTATTATTAACTAGTCACCGTACTCTACATTAGATCTCCAGTACTGCTTCATCTTACCACTGAAAGTTTGTTCCTTTGACCAACACGTCCTCAGTTCTGTTATAGCGTACTCACTGCTGGCAAACACCATTTTAGTCTCTGCTTTTGTGAGTTCAACTTTTTCAGATTGCACATGTAAGTGAGATCATGTAGTATTTGTCTTTCTGTCTGGCTTATTTCACTTAGCATAATGTCCTCCAGGTTTATCCATGTTGTCTCAATGTCATGATTTCTTTCTTTCTTTAAAAATTGAATAATATTCCATTGCATATATGTGTGTGTGTGTGTATACACATACTACCTTTTATTTATCCATTAAACAGAAGACAGACACTTAGATTGTTTCAATATTCTAGCTACTGTGAGTAATGTTGTAATGAATATGAGAGTGCAGGAATCTCATTGTGATACTAATTTCATTTCCTTCAGATATATAACCAGAAGTGGGGTTACTAGATCATATGATAGTTTTATTTTTAATTTTTTAGGAACTTCCAGACTATTTCTGCATTATGACTGTGTGAATTATATTCTTGCCAACAATGTACAAAGTTTCTTTATCAACACTTGTTATCTTTTGTCTATTTGATAATCAGTTCAGTTCAGTTCAGTTACTCAGTCGTGTCCGACTCTTTGATAATAGCCAATCTAATTAACGTGAGGTTTTATCTCCTGGCTTTGATTTGTGTTTCCCTAATGTTTGAGCATCTTTTTATAAACTTTTGGAGATTTGTACATCTTCTATTGAGAATATCTATTCATATTCTTAACTACCTTTTAATCAGGTTATTTGTATTTTGCCGTTTATTTGTTAAAGTTCCTTAGACATTTTAACCCCTTATTGGATAGATGGTTTTCTTTTATTTTCTCCCATTTCATAGGTTGCTGTTTATATTGTTATTTCCTTTGTTTGCAAAATTTTTATTTTTGATGCAATCCCACTTGTTTTAGTTCTTATTTTTGTTGCCTATGCTTTTGGGGTCATACTGAAAACTCAAGTCCCAGGTCAATGCCAAGAAGCTTTCTCCCTGTGTTCCCTTTTATCAGTTTTACAGTTTCAGGTCCTATATTTAAGTCATCTATTTGAAATTGATTTTTGTATATGATGAGATACAAGAATCCAATTTTGTTTGTTTTCATGTGGGAATTCGGTTTTCAGAGTGATTTATGGAAGGAACTGTTCTTTCCCTTTTGTGTGTTTTTGGTACTGATTTTGAAGATCAGTTCAGTTCAGTCGCTCAGTTGTGTGTGATTTTTGCCCATGAACCTTAGCACGCCAGGCCTCCCTGTCCATCACCAACTCCCAGAGTCCACCCAAACTCATGTCCGTTGAGTCGGTGATGCCATCCAACCATCTCATCCTCTGTCGTCCCCTTCTCCTCCCACCTTCAATCTTTCCCAACATCAGGGTCTTTTCAAATGAGTCAGCTCTTTGCATCAGGTGGGCAAAATATTGGAGTTTCAGCTTCAACATCAGTCCTTCCAATGAACACCCAGAACTGATCTCCTTTAGGATGGACTGGTTGCATCTCCTTGCAGTCCAAGGGACTCTCAAGAGTCTTCTCCAACACCACAGTTTAAAAGCATCAATTCTTCGGCGCTCAGCTTTCTTCACAGTCCAACTCTCACACCCATACATGACCAGTATAAAACCCACAGGCTTGACTAGACAGAACTTTTTTGACAAAGTATTGTCTCTGCTTTTTAATATGCTGTCCAGGTTGGTCATAATTTTCCTTCCAAGGAGTAGGCTTCTTTTAATTTCATGGCTGCAATCACCATCTGCAGTGATTTTGGAGCCCAGAAAAATAAAGTCAGCTACAGTTTCCACTGTTTCCCCATCTATTTGCCATGAAGTGATGGGACCGGATGCCATGATCTTTGTTTTCTGAATGTTGAGCTTTAAGCTAGCTTTTTCACTCTCCTCTTTCACTTTTATTAAGAGGCTCTTTAGTTCCTCTTCACTTTCTGCCATAATGGTGGTGGTGTCATCTGCATATCTGAAGTTATTGATATTTCTCCCAGCAATCTTGATTCCAGCTTGTGCTTCCTCCAGCCCAGTGTTTCTCATGATGTACTCTGCATATAAGTTAAGTAATCAGGTTGACAGTATACAGCCTTGACATACTCCTTTTCCTGTTTGGAACCAGTCTGTTGTTCCATGTCCACTTCTAACTGTTGCTTCCTGACCTGCATACAGGTTTCTCAAGAGGCAGGTCAGTTTGTTTGGTATTCCCATCTCTTTCAGAGTTTTCCACAGTTTATTTTGAAGATCAGTTGACTATAAAAGTATGGATTCATTTCTAGGCTCTCTGTTCTGATCTATTGATCTATTTGTCTATTTTTATGCTAGGTTTGATTTTTTTTATTGGAAAATAGTTGTTCTACAATATTGTGTTGGCCTCTGCCATATATCAACATGAATAGTTTTGATTATTACCACAGCTTTGTAATAATTAGACGCCAGAAATTGTTTTTTCCAATTTTGTTCTTCTGGTTCAAGATAGTTTTGACTTTTGGGGGGTCCTTTGTATCTATTTGGGGCTTCCCTGATGGCTCAGATGGTAAAGCATCTGCCTGCAATGTGGGAAACCTGGGTTCGATCCCTGGGTTGGGAAGATCCCCTGGAAAAGGAAATGGCAATCCACTCCAGCACTCTTGCCTGGAAAATCTCATGGACGTAGGAGCCTGATAGGCTACAGTCCATGGGTTGCAAAGAGTCAGACACGACTGAGCGACTTCACTTTCACTTATATCTATTCAGATTTTTTCTTCGTGATTGCTATGGAACCTATATAAAATATAAGAATTTAAATTAAGAAATTCATCTAAATCAAGTATTAAAACTCTATCCTTTAATTATCCTCCATTTTATTATAGATATCACAATTTACATACTTTTACATTGTGTATATATTAACAAATTATTGTAGCTATAGTTAATTTTTAGTACTTTTGTCTTTTTAAACCTTTTTGCTAGAGTTAAAAGTGTTTTACATACCACTATATAGGATTTTATGAATGTTTATTTCCCCTCAAACTTCATATATTAAAATTTTGACACTGAAGGTGATAGTATTAAGAGATAGAGGGGCCTTTGGGAGATGATTATGTCATGAGGGCACAACCATCATAAGAGATTAGTGCCCTTATAAAAGAGGTTAAAGAGAGTCCTCTTATGCTTCTTCCATGCGAGATTATAGTGAGAAGGTGGCTGTCTATGATGAAGTGCACTGTGCCAGAGAGAGTCAGCCAGTGTTACTAGCCTTCAGAACTTTGAGAAATAAATTTCTGTTGTTTATAGGTTACCCAGTACAGCACTTTTGTCATAACAAATTGTATAGACTAAGACACAGTGTTTAGCATATTCTGAATTTGATTATACTAATCTTCCTCAATTCATGATAGAGTTATATCCTAACAAACTCATTATAAGCAGAAAATATCACGTCTGAAATGCATTTAATACACCCAGCTTATCAAATATTGTAGCCTAACCTAGACTGCTTTAAACATGCTCAGAACAGTACCTTAGCCTATAGATGGGTAAAATCAGCTAACAAAAAGCTTATTTTGTCATAGAGTGTTGAATCCTTCATGTAATTTACTGAATACTGCACTGAAAGTGAAAAGTATAGTGACTGCATAGATACAGCGTTGTTGCAAGTGTGTCTGTTGCTTGCCCCTGTGATTATGCGGCTGACTGGGAGCACTGGCACACTGCTGCTGCCCAGCGTCACCAGAGAGTGTCATACTGTGTGTTGCTGGCCCAGGAAAAGATCAAAATTCAAAGTCTGGCTTCTACCAAATGCATATTGCATGGATTCCTCGGCTAAGAGGCAGGTGGTAGGAGCATGGACAAGTGGGGCTAGAGTTGAGTCCACAGGAGAATGGGGCAGCTCTCAGTCTGTAGCTGGAATGATAATCAGTGAGTCACCTCCTAGCATGTGCCTACCTTCTCAAAATGGCCCTTCGTTGTTACTGGGCTCCAGTGGGATTTCACAATCTCCCATCTAGATCTCAAAGCTGTCAGTTTTTGTTTATAGTAGGCTGCCAAAAATTTGCTTCTGTAAGGGAAAGACTAGAGACCTCTATTCTACCATCTTGTTTATGCCACACTCAACAAATGACCTTCTCATTATGTCTGTGGGCGGGTGTTAAGTCTATCAATTCACATGTATCAACTGGTTGGTTTTTCAACCAAAGTTGAAACTATTAGAATAAAATATATTTATTCATTTGTTCAACAAATTATTCAGTAACATTAATACACAGCATTATGTTAGGTGCTAAGAATGATGAGAAGACATGAAAGTGAAGGTCACTCAGTCATGTCCGACCCTTTGCAGCCCCATGTACTATACAGTCCATGGAATTCTCCAGTCCAGAATACTGGAGTAGGTAGCCTTTCCCTTCTCCGGGGGATCTTCCCCACCAGGGATAGAACCCAGGTCTCCTGCATTGCAGGTGGTTTCTTTACCAGCTGAGCCACTAGGGAAGCAGATCATAATCTGCTGCTGCTGCTGCTAAGTTGCTTCAGTTGTGTCTGACTCTGTGCGACCCCATAAACGGCAGCCCACCAGGCTCCCCCATCCCCGGGATTCTCCAGGCAAGAGTACTAGAGTGGGGTGCCATTGCCTTCTCCAAGATCATAATCTGCATATCCATAATTCAATGCACTGTCTTCTCAAAACGTGGGGATCAAGCTTCATTAAAATAATGTTGGATCATTACTCACATTCTCCACCAAAAAACAAACAAAAAACTGATAATGCTGGTACTCATCATTTCCCTGGTAGCTCAGTGGGTAAAGTGTCTGCCTACAATGCGAGAGACCCGGGTTCGATCCCTGGGTTGGGAAGATCCCCTGGAGAAGGAAATGGCAACCCACTCCAGTACTCTTGCCTGGAAAATCCCATGGACTGAGAAGCCTGGTAGGCTATAGTCCATGGGGTCGCAAAGAGTCAGACATGACTGAGCGACTTTCTATTTCATTATAACAAAGGGCAGAAGAAACATGTCCAGTACCCAGAGTACCTGCATTATATTGCCTAAAATATCTAGTTTATAACAGAAGTATTAGATATGCATAGAAATAGGAGTTGGAACTCTATAGTGGGAATAAAGGGCATTTGGAAAATGACCAGTAAAATTACCCTCATAAAATTAGGTGATATCTCAGCAAAAAAACAGGGAGGCCAGAAGGCAGAGGGAAACATTCAAGGTGTGCTAAGAAAAAAACTCATCAACCAAGAATTCCATCTTGACCAAAACTACCTTCTGAAAGATAGAGACAAAACAAAGATGCTCTCAGATCAATAACAACTGAAAAGATATATTAATAAATTGCCTCACAGGAATTACAGGAGGAGTTCTTCAGCTTGAATACTAGGGATTCCAGAAAGTAGTTCATATTAACATTAACAAAGAAAAACACTTGTATATTTAATGCCATAAGAATAAAAGGCAGAAGTAATACAGTTTTCTTTTAGTTGATGTGAAAGGAACTATGTAAAATCCTATGTATGTCATGTGTTAGTACACTACAATATATAGCAATGTGATACCCATGTTAGTACATTTGCCATTCAAAAGCACAAGCGTGAGAGTAAACTGTTCTGAGCAAAGGAAATGACCACAGATGGTACACAAGTGTACCAAAATATTTGAGAGGATTATATCATTAATATAATCTGCATGACAATAATAAAAAAATGGAAAAAGATAAAGCTTTATATGAATGCTTTCTTGTAACCCTGGGATTAAGCTATGATAATATGTAATCAATGCATATATTTTAAAAGAGGAAACTCTATTTTTTTTAATATCTAATGGAGAAGCCATTTAGAAATGAAAGGACTAGAATATATTCATTTAATGAAAAATAAATTTATAAAGGACTTACCCACTCCAGTACTCTTGCCTGGAAAATCCCATGGGCAGAGGAGCCTGGTAGGCTGCAGTCCACGGGGTCGCGAAGAGTCGGACACGACTGAGTGACTTCACTTTCACTTTTCACTTACATGCATTGGAGAACGGAATGGCAACCCACTCCAGTGTTCTTGCCTGGAGAATCCCAGGGACGGGGGAGCCTGATGGGTTGCCGTCTATGGGGTCGCACAGAATCAGACATGACTGAAGTGACTTAGCAGCAACAGCAAGAATTAAAAGTGTTAGTTGCTCAGTCATGTCCAACTCTTTGCAACCCCATGGACAATAGCCCACCAGGCTCCTCTGTCCAAGGGTTTCTCCAAGCAAGAATACTGGAGTGGGTAGCCATCCCCTTCTCCAGGGGATCTTCCCGACCCTGTGATTGAACCTGGGTTTACCGTACTGCAGGCAGATTCTTTACCTTCTGGAAGAATTAAAAATTTAAGAAATGTAAAACACAAAAGGTAAATGCCAGGTGTATTGCATCTATGTCAATAATACTAAGAGTGAATGAATGATGTGGTCCAAACAGGAAGAAGAGAGTGTCACCTCATACGAAATAGACAAACCCTGATCTAAGTATGTACTATGTAGAAGAAGCAGAGTATATTTTTTATTACATTTTAAATTTGATTTAGTTTATTTATTCATTCATTTTCAGCTGTGCTGGCTCTTTATTGCTGAGCATGGGGTTTTTTTCTAGTTGTGATGCTTGGTCTTCTCATTTGCAGTGGCTTCTCCTGTTGTGGAGCACAGGCTCCAGAATGCTGGCTCATTAGTTGTAGAGCATGTCCTTAGTTTCTCTGAGGCATGTGGAATCTTCCTGGACCAGGGATCAAATCTGTGTCTTGCGCTCTGGCAGGCAGATTCTTAACCACTAGGCCACCAGGGAAGTCTAGAAAGCACACTTTAGATGAAAGACACTAAGAATGAAAGTCCCAGTGTGTGGTAGATATACCTGTGAATGACACCAACATGAAAAGAGACTGTATAAATATTGTGCAAAATGCCCTTGAAAACAAAAAATATTAATAGAGATACTGAGGGATATTATATCATTCCCAAAGTCTCAAATGTTATGGCTTGCATCTGAAGTGAAAACTAAAAAAAAAGATGTAGCCTTTTCATGCCTCTGCTAGCAAATGAGGGAGACTGAAAATCAGTACCATGTCTATTGACCTTAACAGACTTTAAAGATGACTCACCAAACCTGATTTGAGGAGGAAAGGAAAGAATAAAATTTAAAGTAGAGATGAATGAAATGGGGAGTGGAAAAATCATAGAGAAAAACCAGTGAAATCAAAAGTGAGTTCTATAGAAAAATTAACAAACTTGACAAATCTTAAGCAAGGTTGATCTAGGAAAAAGAGGGAATATTCAAATTTATACAGTCAGGAAGAATGAGGGATATTACTATGGACATTGCAGAAATAGAAAAAGACTAAGAAAGAACTCAATGAACAAGTATATGCCAAAATCTAAGACAATTCACATGAGACACATAATTTCCCTGAAGGAAACAAATTATTGAAACTACGAAAATAATACAAAAATAAATAAACCAAAAAACCCAAAATCAAAACAGAACTATAAAAAGTGAAATGCTTGAGGGACTTCCCTGCTGGTCCAGTGGTTAAGAATCCCTATTCCAATGCAGAGGATAGGGCTTGGATCCCTATTTGGGGAACTGTGATGCCAATGCCTCAGGGCAACCAAGCCTATGCACCACAACTAATACCTGATGCAGCCAAATAAGTATATAAATATATTTTTAAAAGGTGAAGTGTCTGAATTAGTACACCAGAAAACACTCATAAAATAGACCTAGACCGTACCTCTGAGTAGATGACTTCAAAGTTCTCCAAAAGTTTTCAACAATATATATTACTGTTGTTCACAAAGTCTTCTCAAAGGAGACAACACTTCACACTTATTTTGTGAGACTGTTACTACTATAATATGAAAAGTGAAAAGTTAACTACCAAAACAAACAAACAAACAAAAACTCAACCCTCAAAAACAAAAACTATACACCTGACACTTTCCTGGTGGTCCCATGGCTAAGACTCTGAACTCCCAATGCAGGGGGCCTGGGTTCAATACCTGGTCAGGGAATGAGATCCCATATGCCACAACTAAGAGTTCACAAGCTGCAACTGAGGGTTCTTCTCAAATATGGGTTCTTCATGAACTTTGACCCTCTTTTTAACACTGATAAGGCTTCTCTCCAATGTGAATCCTTTCATGGATTCAAAGAGACTTGTTGTTTCTGAATGCTTTCTCACAGTGTTTACATTGATAGGGTTTCTCTCTGGTGTGAAATCTTTCATATGATTGAAAGCTTTTATGACTGCAAAAAGCTTTTTCCACATTGTTTACATAGGATTTCTCTCCAGTGTGACTCCTTTCATGGAATCAAAGAGAAATGTGGTATCTGTATGATTTCTCACAGTGTTTACATCGAGAAGACATGGGAAACAGCATTTTGTACTTAGGAAGCTCATGACATATAAGGGTCTTCATTCCACAAGGACAATGTACAAGATACATCTATGCAACAAGATCTCATGTAAACAATTGTTCAACCAAAAGTTACCAATGATGGTAAAGTGGATAGTAAGCTATATGCCAAATTGTTGGTAATGACTTCATGAAACAGAGGGACAGTAAGAGCTGGAGGGGGCAGGGATGGAGTGCAGGAAAATGTAATAAAAAAGGGCCTCATAGTTTGAAGCTGTATGGAATACTCCAGAAATGAGAAGAGGTCCTAGCGTGGCACCAAAACAGAGGAGCAGGATAGGGTAATGGCCAGGAGCATATGCGTTGGGATCAAACAACAAGGGTACAAATAAATGGGTTAAAAATTATATTCTGCCCCTCAGTTCAGTTCAGTTCAGTTCAGTCACTCAGTCATGTTTGACTCTTTGTGATCCCATGGACTGCAGCATGCCAGGACTCCCTGTCCATCACCAGTCCCCCCAGTTTGTTCAAACTCATGTGCATTGAGTCGGTGATGCCATCCAACTATCTCCTCCTTTGTTGTTCCCTCCTCTTCCTGCCTTCAATCTTTCCCAGCATTAGGGTCTTTTCAAATAAGCCAGTTCTTCTCATCAGGTGGCCAAACTACTGGAGTTTCACTTCAGCATCAGTCCTCCCAATGAATATTCAGGATGGATTTCCTTTAGAATGGACTGGTTGGATCTCCTTGCTGTCCAAAGGACTCTCAAGAATCTTCTCCAACACCACAGTTTCAAAGCATCAATTCTTCACTGCTCAGCTTTCTTTATGTCCAACTCTCACATCCACACATGACTACTGGAAAAATTATAGCTTTGACTAGACAGACTTTTGTTGGCAGAGTAATATCTCTGCTTTTTAATATGCTGTCAAGGTTGGTCATAACTTTTCTTCCAAGGAGCAAACGTCTTTTAATTTCATGGCTACAATCACCATCTGCAGTGATTTTGGAACCCCCCCAAAATAAAGTCTCTCCCTGTTTCCCCATCTATTTGCCATGAAGTAATAAGACTGGATGCCATGATCTTAGTTTCCTGAATGTTGAGTTTTAAGCCAACTTTTTCACTCTCCTCTTTCACTTTCATCAAGAGGTTTTTTAGTTCCTCTTCACTTTCTGCCATAAGGGTGGTGTCATCTGCATATCTGAGGTTATTGATATTTCTCCCAGCAATCTTGATTCCAGCTTGTGCTTTTTCCAGCCCAGTGTTTCTCTTGATGTACTCTACATATTAGCTAAATAAGCAGGGTGACAATATACGGCCTTGACGTACTCCTTTTCCAACTTGGAACCAGTCTGTTGTTCTATGTCTGGTTCTAACTGTTGCTTCTTGACCTGCATACAGATTTCTCAGGAGGCAGGTCTGGTATTCCCATCTCTTGAAGAATTTTCCACAGTTTGTTGTGATCCACACAGTCAAAGGCTTTGGTGTAGTCAATAAAGCAGATATTTTGGAACTCTCTTGCTTTTTTGATGATCCAGTGGATGTTGGCAATTTGATCTTTGGTCCCTCTGCCTTTTCTAAATCCAGCTTGAACATCTGGAAGTTCACAGTTCACATACTGTTGAAGCTTGGCTTGGAGAATTTTGAGCATCATTTTTCTAGAGTGTGAGATGAGTGCAATTGTGTGGTAGTTTGAACATTTTTTGGCATTGACTTTCTTTGGGATTGGAATGAAAACTGACCTTTTCCAGTCCTGTGGCCACTGCTGAGTTTTCCAAATGTGCTAGCATATTGAGTGCAGCACTTTTGCAGCATCATCTTTTAGGATTTAAAGTAGCTCAACTAGAATTCCATCACCTTCACTAGCTTTGTTCATAGAGATGCTTCCTAAGGCCCACTTGACTTCACATTCCAGGATGTGTGACTCTAGGTGAGTGATCACACCATCGTGATTACTGAGTTGTGATGATCTTTTTTGTATAGTTCTTCTGTGTCTGCTTGCCACCTCTTAATATCTTCTGCTTCTGTTAGGTCCATACCATTTCTGTCTTTTATTATGCCCATCTTTGCATGAAATGTTCCCTTTGTATCTCTAATTTTCTTGAAAAGATCTCTAGTCTTTCCCATTCTGTTGTTTTCTCTACTCGTTGCATTGATCACTGAGGAAGGCTTTCTTATCTCTCCTTGCTATTCTTTGAAACTCTGCATTCAGATGGGTATATGTTTCCTTTTCTCCTTTGCCTTTCACTTTTCTTTTCACAGCTATTTGTAAGGCTTCCTCAGACAAATATTTTGCCTTTTTGCATTTCTCTTTCTTGGGGATGGTCTTGATCACTGCCTCCTGTACAATGTCATAAATCTCCATCCTTAGTTCTTCAGGCACTCGGTCTATCAGATCTAGTTCTTTGATTCTGTTTGTCACTTCCACTGTATAACTGTCAGGGGTTTGATTTAGGTCATACCTGAATGATCTAGTGGTTTTCCCTACTTTCTTCAATTTAATTCTGAATTTGGCAATAAAGAGTTCATGATTTGAGCCACAGTCAGCTCCTAGTTATATTTTTGCTGGCTATATAGAGCTTCTCCATCTTTGGTTGCAAAGAATAGAATCAATCTGATATTGGTATTGACCCTTTGGTGATGTCCATGTGTAGACTCTTCTGCCTCTACCAGCTATCAAACAGTTTTTCATCTGTAAAATGGGGATAATCATAGAATTTTCCTCATAGGGGTTGTGACAAGATTACATGAAACAACATAGGGGAATATCTACCATATAGAATATACTCAAAAAAGTATTTGTTGTTGTTGTTCATCATTCAGTTGCTAAGTTGCCTTCAACTCTTGTGACCCCATGGACAGTAGCACACCAGGCTCCTCTGTCCCCCACTATCTCCCACAGTTTTTTCAAACTCATATCCACACTTTGACTATGTGGACCTTTGTTGGTATAGTGATGTCTCTGCTAGCCTAAACAGTGTCTTGTCTGTAAAATAAGGACAATCATCAAACTTTCCTCATATGGATAGTGAATAGATTACATGGAATGATATAGGTTGCATTATCTACCATATAGAATACACTCAGAAAAATAATCTCTACTTATATAACAATGCAAAATCCATGGTGTCGAGGTTTTCAGAAAATGGCAAATAATCCATTGTTCTGATTATAACACTTCGGTTTGGATTACTTCTCCATCAGCCCCACGCAGACAGAGATAATATCCCTTTTGCTCACTGCTGGATTTCCATTGCCTTGTCCAGTTCCTAGATATGGTTAGACAAATTCCACAAATTCCTGCTGAATGAATGACTCAAGTCTGTTCCTCGCTGGAATGTGTAATCAATGTACAAAACCTGTCAGTTTTGCCTTCTCTGCCTCTTGGTTACCCCTTTCTCAAGCCTGCATCCTCTCAAACCAGAATTGAAAGAGACACATGTACCCCAGTGTTAATTGCAGCACTGTTTACAATAGCTAGGACATGGAGGCAACGTAGATGTCCATCAGCAGATGGATGGATAAAGAAGTTGTGGTACATATACACAATGGAATATTACTCATATAAAAAGGGACCCTTTAGAGTCAGTTCTAATGAAGTGGATGAAACTGGAGCTTATTATACAGAGTGAAGTAAGTCAGAAAGAGAAAAACAAATACTGTGTTTTGATGCATATGTATGGAATTTAGAAAGACAGTACCGACAATACTACATGCAGGGCAACAAAAGAAGCACAGATGGAGAACAGATTTTTGGATTCAGTGGGAGAAGGCAAGGGTGGGATGATTTGAGAGAATAACACTGAAACATCTACATTACCATATGCAAAATAGATGACCAGTGCAAGTTCATGCATGAAGCAGGGTACCCAAAGGCAGTGCTCTGGGACAACCCAGAGGGATAGGGAAGGGAGGGAGGTGGGAGGGGGGTTCAGGGTGTGAGGACCACATGTACCTGTGGCCAATTCATGTTGATGTATGGCAAAAACCGTCACAATATTGTAAAGTAGTTATCCTTCAATTAAAAATAAATAATTAAAAAAACCCATATCCTCTCAAGTAGAGATACTTACTGATCTAGTGCTTCTAATTAATTCACTGTTCAGTAATCATTTATGAAACATGTCTGATGAGTTTGGCACTGTTATAAATTCTGTGTGATGTATGGTGAGAATAAGAAGTCCCCACTGTCATACAGATTCTATTGTAGAGAAGGGAAAGTGAACAAACAAGTGAGATGATTTCAGATAAATACTCTGAAGAAATTTACGTATCACTGTACCTTGCTCTGCCTTCTCTCCAGTCCTTCTGCTTTACCTCTTCCAGAGTGCTCCAACGAAGTTACAGCTTTTACTCTTGTCACTCCTCCTCTTGAAACGTTTCCATGGTTCCCTGTTACTTTTATGATGAAACCATAGCTGCTTACCACTCATAACTTAGACCCTGTCTGCTTGTCCAATCTGATTTCCCTTAAATTCTCTACCTTCCAGAACCACTCTCCTACCCAGCTGAACACCCAGTGCTATTTCTTCACATCTGGGGCCTTTCTGTTTTGCCTGCCCTCTCCATCATCTCTTGCCACATAGAAACACCTTTCCCTGGCTGACTCCTATGTTCTCATCCAGTTTTCTCAAGCATCACTTCCTTTGCTACATGCTCGCTCCCATACAGAGACCCTACATATTGGGATGGGTGACCCTTCTGCCTTTATGATGTCCCCATGTGTATTTTTAGTATTTACACCCCGTATTATAATACTTTCTTCAGGTTTCTGTTTATCACACCCCCCAAATTAACTTCTTGCTATCAGATACTATTTTTAAAATTCATCTTAATAGTCCAAGCACAATGACCAGTATACACAGACATTTGCTAAAGGACTGTTATATTTTTAAAATAAATTTTAACAAAAAAGTAATAAGTGAATCGGGAAAAAACAAGCACTACTTTTGAAAAGCCAAAGAATCTCTGCTCTGTGTTCATCTCTGGCTCTTTATATTTTTACAGCTCCTGTCGGTGGACAGTTTGGTGAGTTCTCCTTTCTTATGTTCTTCAGTGCTGCTGGATAAGAATGTCTCTCTAATAAATATGAAATACTTGTGGCAACTGTCTGAGGATCTCTAATATCTCCTGTTTCTCTTGCTGACATCGACAAGGATGTGAACGTGCTCCTGGTTTACTGGGATTGCCCTGTGGCCCGGATGGTTACATAGTCATCCTCAGACCCTCCCCGGAAGAAGTAGCAAATGCTCAAGCAGCTACTGGCTGTCACTGGGCCCTGCACTTACTCCTATTGCAAATGAACCTCAGATCACAAGGCAGGACATCTCAACTTCATGTCAAATGTTTAAGACTTGGGATAAGATGTTCTCCAGTCATCAAACCCCAAAAACTGCTCTGAAACAGTGGGAATGTTTCATTCTCTACAGTATTCTCTCCAGGAAATGTGTGGAGAATAGAGCATCCAACAGATGGGCCCTTAAAAGGAAGAAAGGCACAATAAGAGGAGATTGGGGGAGAAGATAAATTGTCTGTATCCTACATTTTTTAGAGTTCTGACTCTTCATTGACATTTGTTTGGATCAGAGGGTATCCTGGATATTTAAAGACCCGTGAATAGCAAGAACTGTCTACAACCTGTCTCCTGTCCAAAATCAGATGCATCAGTGTTTCATCCTTATCTAGATCATCTCTGGATTCTAGCTAATGCCTTGTCCATTCCTTGCTTTACCATAATTATCTATGATGGACTTTTTATTTATTTATTTATTTTTGATAGTGAAACAGTTAAGTGTTTATTAGGAGGAAAAAGGGTACAATGTATGTGGATAGATACACGGGCAGACTCAGAGAGAATCGCTCCATCACTTACATGGGGCATTTCTTCCTGGTTCCCTTTGGCCAATCACTTTGATTTGCCTGGTTCTGAGTCTGAATTTGGTATATCTAAGGATCCTCCCATGTGTGTGTACACATCTCTTAGCCAAGATGGATTGTGGTGAAGAGACCTATGTGTAGAGTGAGCATCACTCTTTTTTTTTTTTCTGATAGGCAAGAAGTAAATTTATTAATATAAGATGCTTGGAAGAGATGCAAACGGACAGGTGAGGGAACTCTGTCCCGAGGATTGAGTGGGTTACAGTTTTATAATGAGAAAAAGAGGAGGGGAGAAGACCTCTTCTTCAAGTACACATAGCTGCAAACATAAGGCATACATCATTAGCTCCTCCTTCATATTAGGCAGAAAATTGTCTGACCCTATGAGGTCAAACTAGGATTATCATATTAGTGGAAGGGTGGTGACAGTTCTTCCATCTAGTGGCCTGGGGCATATCTTGTGGTTTTGTTTACAGTTTTATAATTAAGCAAGCTTGCTTCATTGAACAATGTTCCAATAGCTTTCTTGGGCTATCATTAACTTGCAATGGCCTACCAAAGTTTCCTAAGTTTCCTTCTCTATCTATAGTCCCCTACTAGGATCATCACCCTCTTTTGACTTTCAAGGAGCTTTCTAGTTGGGAAGGCTTTCTTGACTTTGGTCTTTATCTTTTTCTGTATATCATCTATAAAATGAAAGCGTTAAGCAAGTTAATCTCTCAAGTTTTGTTAGTGCCAAAATCTTAATATGATTATCCCTTTTTTTGTGCAAAGTGCAAAACTATGATTTTAACAACTCCTTGTGAAGTTCTTATGGGTTTATGAACATGATAAAGTGGCAGAGGATGACTTTTTCCAGAATCCAATCCTAGAACAAATTAACCAATCATTTTTCCTATTGACATTTGGCAGTTAATCTTACTGGTATTGCAATCTTGAAATCTCTTTGCTCACTGCCGTCTCTTCAGCAGTCACTTTCTCCTGGGTGAGAGCTCTGGTTGAAACAAAGCCATGAACAGTGACCTTCCCGGGGATTTCTTGGGGATCCTCCAAAGTCAAGGCCTCTGGACTGTGCCTCACAAACCACTGTGATGGGAACTGTAGGCCACTCCACCTCAGATTCTTTCTTTTTCCTCCACAGCAACTGAAATAAAATCTGTAATTTCCCTCCATCCTCCATGGACCACTCTCTTCAAAGGAGAGACTGTGACACTGACTTGCAAAGCATTTCAGATCAATGCACCACAGAAAATAAAATGGTACCATTGGTATCTTCCTGGAGAAATACAATATAAGACAACGAGAAACACCTATGAGGTCCGTGAATCTGGAGGGTACAAATGCCAGGCCCAGGACTCACACTCAAGTGATCGTGTGGACTTAATCTTTTCTGCAGGTGGGAAAGAAATGAAAGAAAAAAAAGTTTAGGAATAATAAAGTGATTCAAAACCCAGCTGCATTTGCTAATTCAAAAGCTATAGAAATAGGGCCCAAGAATTTATATATTTTACAAGCTGCTCAGGTAAAAGAAAATTTGAGAAGCAATTTATTTGAATAGTTTCTGAATCTATGTTTAGTTTGAGGCTTATAAAATTTATTTGGAATAAAAATCTATGTGAGGATTTATTAATATTTTATAGATAGGTAGATAGAAGATAGAGAGGGAGTAATTTCCATTTCTGTCCTAAAACCACCTATTTTGAATGAATTTGAGGCAGTATCTTTCTAGTTATAATATAATGCTCTTTAATTTAGTGAACAAGGAACAGTATAGTAGCAAAGAGCTAAGAAAATGTTTAGCCTTTTGACCTGACAATTCTTCTCTTAAGAATTTACCTACTGAAATAGTCATAGATATATACAACCAAAATTGAAGAATCTTAAATGGCCAAGAAGAGAAAATTCATTAAATAAATTATCTTACTGCCATTGAAGGAAAATGTTGTGGTCATTGAAAACCAGGTTGATATTGGTGACATAGGAAAGTATTCATAGTAAAGTAAGTGAAAAGCAAGTTATCAAGTGGATAAATATTTTAATTTCATAAAAAGAAATATATACAGACTCTTATATACATGCACATAGATAAAAGAACTGGAAAAATATATGACAAAATCTGGTGAGTTGATAAGGTTAATTTCCATTTCTGTTTTAAGCATTTTCTCAAGCATATGTGTTCCTTTTAAAGCCAGGGAAAAAAAGGGATTTCCCTGGTGGTCCAGTGGTTAGGACTCTGCACTTTCATTTCAGGGAGCATGGATTTGATCCCTGGTTGGGGAACTAAGATCCTACAAGACATGTGGCATGGTCAAAAATAAATTAATTAATTAAATAGATAAAATCAGAAAAAAAGAAATGATGAGTACTTTAAGCATCCTTTTCCCTAGTTCCCAGTCTTATAAAATCTTTTAGAATAATAGTGAAAAGAGGGGAGAAGCAATCTGAAGAAACAAACAACTCCCTTGTGTTTCCTACAGCCAACCTGATCCTACAGGCTCCATCTGATGTGTTTGAAGAAGACTCCGTGGTTCTGAGATGCCAAGCAAAGGCAAACATAGTACTAAATAACCTGACATTGTACAAGAATGGAAAAATCCTGAAAATCCTTAACAAAACTTCTGACTTCCATATTCATCAAGCAAGTATGAAGGACAGTGGTGAATATTACTGTAGTGGAGTTAAAGATACTCACTTTGTTTCTTCAAACAAAATTCAAATCGTAGTCCAAGGTAAAGTGTTCTTTATTTTGTGAAACAGGTTAGTCAAAATGAGGACTCCTGAGATTGCAGAGGATAAAAAGGGTGGTCTGAAATACTACTGAACCTCAGGGAGCATTCCTACAAGGAATAGAGAAAGTACTACTGTGCTTTGGAGGATATTAGTAATCAAAGGTGGCATCTTTTCCACCTGCTTTTGTATGTTCTGTTTGCGGGTGCCGAGGATGAACTGTGTTTTTCTCCAAAGCAGTTCCAAACCTCACTTCCCTGAGAAATATCGTGATCCTTCTCTCTAGAGCTGTTTCCAAGACCCGTGCTGAGAGCCAGCTCTACCCAGCCCACCGAGGGGCACACAGTGACCTTGACCTGTGAGAGCCAGCTCGCTCTACAGAGGCCAGAAGGCCAGCTCCAGTTCCGCTTTGTCAAACCATCCACGACGTCAGAATGGAGAATCTCCCCAGAATTCCAGTTCTCTCCCATACGGAGAGAAAACTCAGGGACTTACTGGTGTGACGCACGGAGAATTAATTCCCTTGTCCAGAAACGGAGTCAGGAATTACAGATACAGGTACAAGGTGAGTGCTAGTGGGTTCTGAGATTTTCCAGAATGGGGCTGGGAAGGGCCGGGCAGAATGACACAGCAGTTTGTTTTTCTTTCAGTACTGTGAGACACAACTTGTTCTTTTTCCTCTGAGGTTAGTCTTCCTTGACATCTTTTTTTTTTTTTTTCCTGGTGGTCCTGTAGGCATGGGCTTCCCAGGTGGTGCTAGTGGTAAAGAACCTGCCTACCAATGCAGGAGATGTAAGAGCCCTGGGTTTGATCCCTGGGTGGGGAAGATCCCTTGGAGGAGGGCATGGCAACCTACTCCAGTATTCTTGCCTGGAGAGTTCCATGGACAGAGGAGCCTGGCGGGCTACAGTCCATAGGGTCACAAACAGTTGGACGCAACTGAAGCGGCTGAGCACACACATGTACACTATAGGCTTAAACCACAGAGCCCTTTGATTGAGCTAGATGGACTCTGCTCAGCCAGATGGACAGATTCTTAGAATGCTAGATGCCTGGAGGTGAGCACTTAAGAATAAAAAAAATCTAAAGGACAAGAGCTTGGGGAGCAAATATTTCTAACTGGATATATTTAGGGATGATGTTGTTCCCACTGGGCTTCCCTTGTGATCAGATGGTAAAGAATCTACCTGCAATGCAGAAGACCTGGGTTCAATCCCTGGGTTGGGAAGATCCCCTGGAGAAGGGAAAAGCTGTCTGCTCCAGTATTCTGGACTGGAGAAATCCATGGACTGTATAGTCCATGGGGTCACAAAGAGTCAGACACGACTGAGTGACTTTCACTTTCATTTTGACCCACTATTGCTTTTTCCTAAGTCTCTGAAACTGTATAGGTCTTCAAGCGTGAGTGCCACCCAATGGTCAAGTGCCTCTTCTGATTTATTTTGACCTATTGATATCTCATAGGAGCACTAGGACGGATGCAGATTTCCAGTGAGGAAATAGTGAAAGTGCTTAGCATTCTCCATCAATTTGCTCCCATTCCCAAGCAAAAGAGATGGTTTCATGTTTCTTCCAAACTGTCTGAAATTGAAAATGTTAGTTGCTCAGTCCTGTCCAACTCTTTGTGACCCCATGGACTAGAGTCCACCAGGCTCCTCTGTCCATGGAATTCCCCAGGCAAGAATACTGGAGTGGGTAGTCATTCCCTTCTCCAGGGGATCTTCCCAACCCAGGGATCAAACCGAGGTCCCCCACATTGCAGGCAGATTCTTTACCATCTGAGCCACCAGGGAAGTCCTTGAAACTGTCTAGATATTAGGTATATGATTTGGACTGGACAACTGAGAGGAAGTGGAGAGGTTGTTACTCAACAGCTGCAACACAGTGATTTCTAGCATAGGATCTCCCTTCATGTTACTGATGGAACCCAGACCCCAAATCCTACTCCTTATCTGTTCCCAGGTATCTTCCCTTGTTCTTCAAGCCTCCAGGATGACTCAAAATGGCATTGCCCTTAGCCAATATCCTAGTGTGAAACCATAACCACCTGGAGTGTAGAACACTTTCATCCCAGATTTTCCTATTTTAGGAGGACTGTCACAGGTCCACCTCCTCTGACCATCTAACTGACAGGCAGAGGTGTTAAGAAGTGCTTACTCCAGGGCAAGCTTGCTGTATATGTCAAAGATTGATTTCCAGCAAAGCATCCAAGTTGTCACAGCTTCAGAACAAGTACCTCCAGTGCCAAGTCTTCCTGTCTTTTGCCATCCTCACCACTTCAGTGTTGGGCACTGGGTGTAATTTCCAGGATGACTGGCCCATGCTCTGTCAGGTAGGGCATGAGGAGAGGCTGGGCATTTTATTCCCTGTGGAATAAATGGTTCCTGGTGGCTCAGATGGTAAAGAATCTGCCTGCAGTGTGGGAGACCTGGGTTTGATCCCTGGGTTGGGAAGAGCCCCTGGAGAAGGAAATGACTCCCCACTCCAGTATTCTTGCCTAGGGAATTCCATGGACAGAGGAGCCTGGTGGACTCTAGTCCATGGGGTCACAAAGAGTTGGACAGGACTGAGCAACTAACACTTTCAATTTCAGGAACTGGCTGCACCAGTTCATTAGGAATTGAACTTCTCTCAAACCATTGTCTCTCCAGCACTTTCTCCTTCTTCCCAAGCAGAAATCTCAATTCCACCCCAGATCAACTTCCCATCAGGTCAGCAGACTTAGCCCTTCCCATTCTGTGACTCTTCTGTGTCTCATTCTGTGCCACTCCAATGCCAAGAATCCCACATGTCATTTTTATTCACTTAGAAATTGTTCCTGATGTCCAAATACACTCCCATCCAGAGTTCGTGTTTGAAGGTCTGGAGCTGGTTCTCATCTGCTCAGTAAGTGGAGTTCCAAGGCCCACCACAATCTCTTGGTACAAAAAACAGACTGTGGAAGGACAAATTCATATCCAAAACAGACTGCGGAAGGACAGAGAGCTTCAAACTTCCTCAGAAACAGAATTCAAGGTCCCTGTGGTGCAAAACAGCGATGCTGGAGAGTATTACTGTATTGCCAGAAACAGTCGCTTTTCCATTAAGAGCAACTCAGTGATCATCAGTGTGAAAGGTGTGTCTGCCAACTGTCATTTGCAGAACAGCTTTTCAAACTTTGTAAAGACCATGAGGTGATTGAGTGGGAGTGGGTGTTGATTGTTGCCAATAATTTACTGCTATGAATAATCTGCCAGAAGTTAGACTAACAGCAGGGGGATTTAGGGGTAGAATGGGTTGTGGGAGCTCTTGGAAACTCCTAGAAATGGAGGACAGAGAAAGTATTCAATGACTGGCATATGTGTGGGATCTTCATATTTAAAATTTTCTTTTTAAATGAAATGGTTCCTGAACAAATAGAATTTTAGAGCTGGAATGATATGGGGCCATGTCTCTTGATAAGAGGGCCCTCTTTCTCTTGTAGTAGGTCACATTCTCTCTGTGTCCTCACATAACCTTTCCTCTCTGTCCTTGAAGAGAGAGAGGTCTCTGGTATCTTCCTCTCCTGTCTGTAAGGATGCCAGTCCTATCTGATTAGGGGATCAATCTTCTCTTATGACCTCATTTAACCTTTGTTGTTGTTCAGTCTCTAAGTTGTGTCTGACTCTTTGCAACCCCATGGACTGCAGCACGCCAAGTTCCCCTATGCTTCACTGTCTTCCAGCGTTAGTTCAAATTCATATCCAAAGAGTCAGTGATGCTATCTAACCATCTCATCCTCTGCCACCCCCTTCTCCTCTTGCCTTCAATCTTTCCCAGCATCAGAGTCCTTTCCAATGAGTTGGCTCTTCGCATCAGGTCACCAAAGTATTGGAGCTTTAGCTTCAGCATCAGTCCTTCCAGTGAATATTCAGGATTGATTTTTCTTTAGAATTGACTGGTTTGATTTCCTTGCAGTCCAAAGGACTCTCAAGAGCCTTCTCCAGCACCACAATTTGAAAACATCAATTCTTCAGCACTCAGTCTTCTTTACGGTCCAGTTCTCACATCCGTACCTGGCTGACTACTGGAAAAGCTATATCACTGATGACTATACAGACGTTTATCAGTAAAGTGATATTTCTGCTGTTTAATACGCTGTCTTTTAGGTTTGTCATAGCTTTCCTTCCAAGGAGTAAGCGTGTTTTAATTTCATGGCTGCAGTTACCATCTGCAGTGATTTTGGAGCCCAAGAAAAGAAAATCTGTCACTGCTTCCACTTTTCCCCCCTTCTATTTGCCATGAAGTGATGGGACCAGATGCCATGATCTTCGTTTATTGAATGTTGAATTTCAAGCCAGCTTTTTCACTCTCCTCTTTCACCCTCATCAAGAGGCTCTTTAGCTCCTCTTTGCTTTCTGCCATTAGAGTGGTGTCATCTGCATATCTGAGGTTGTTGATACTTCTCCTGGCAATCTTGATTTCAGCTTGTAATTCATCCAGTCTTGCATTTCACATGATGTGCTCTGCATATAAGTTAAATAAGCAGGGTGACAGTATACAGTCTTGTTGTACTCTTTTCTCAATTTTGAACTAGTCCATTGTTCCATGTCTGGTTCTAACTGTTGCTTCTTGACCTGCATACAGGTCCCTCACGAGACAGGTAAGGTGGTCTGATATTTCCATCTATTTCTTTAAAAAAAAAGTTTTATTTATTTATGGCTGCACTGGGTCTTTGTTGCTGCATCTGGGCTTTCTCTAGTTGCAGTAGGGGCTACTCTTCATTGAAGTGAGGGCTACTTTTTGCTTCAGTGAGCAGGCTTCTCATTGCAGTGGCTTCTTTTGTTATGGAGTATGAGATCTAGGTGCTTGGGCTCAGTAGTTATGGCAAACAGGCCTAGTTGCTCCATGGCATGTGGGAATCTTCCTGGACCGGGGATCAAATCTGCATCCCCTGCATTGCAAGGCGGATTCTCAACCACTGGACCACCAGTGAAATCTGATATTCCCAGCTCTTTAAGAATTTTCCACATTTTGTTGTGAACTTCCATCCATCATTCTTCAGGCACTCTGTCTACCAGATCTATTCATCACCTTCACTGTATAACCATGAGGGATTTGATTTAGGTCAAACCTGAATGGTCCAGTGGTTTCCCCTACTTTCTTCCATTTAAGTCAGAATTTTGTAATAAGGAGCTCATGATCTGAACCATGGTCAGCTCAAGGTCTTGTTTTTGCTCACTGTATAGAGCTTTACAATCTTCAGCTGCCAAGAATATAGTCAATCATTTAACCTTAATTATTTCCTTAAAGGCTCTATCTCCAAATACAGCCACATTGGAGGTTATGACTTCAATATATGTATTAAAGAGGGACACAGTTCACTCCATAACACCGTCCCCATTGGCTTTGAATAAGTGTCTCTATCTTGTGGGCCTCATCCTTCAACCAGTTCAGATACTATCATACCTCTTAATATGTCTGCAATCTCTCTCCCTCTCCTTTCTTGAACCCAGCATCTGTAGAACTCACCGTTTTTCTCTTTTCTTTCTTTATCTGTTGAAATCCCATATGCTTGAGTTTCAAATCAATCACAGTAGTTCTCAAATAATTCCTCTGTCCCAGGGTTATGGAGATATCTGTTGTTCCAATCAACAGTCAATTATTTTCAGTAACCAGTGTGCAAATCCATGTAGGATACAACAACAGGTAGTAATGTCAATTACTCCAACCATGTAACTATGGTTACTACACCACCCCAAACTACCCTACCTCCTTTACCAGTATCTAACATCATCTTACCCTCAGTACTGTTAAGGTAGTTGTGGTAGTGACAGGAAAATAGCTTCAATAGAGCCCTGTGCTTTTCCCTTCATTGGTGACAAGCTCCAGTTCCCCTTTTAAGGAGTCGATGTTATTTAACTTTGGAACAGGAGTCAGGAGACAGACTTAGGTCCTGTCTGGCCCTGAAAACATCCTGATGAGTTACCACAGACAGATCTCCTAACCTCTTCCTGACTCAGTTTTCTCACCTATAAATAGAGAGTGTCAGGCTGGATACAGGGAGAGTGTAGGAACAGAGGAGATTCTAGAAGAGTATGTGAATGTAGTCCAGAAAAGAGAAAGGGGCAGAGGCCTGAGGCCAATCCCAGCAAAGGGACAAAGGAGAGCAGGGACGGGCAGGAAGACTAAGAGTGGCCTGGGCAGGTGAGGGGACAGATCTTCCAAGTCCTATGGTAGAGGGAAGGAGCAAGGTAAATGTGTCAGTCTGATGGTAGCAAAATCAGGGATTTCTTCCCCAGGAACATCATTTCCCCTGGAAAATGGGAGTCAGGTCACCTAACAAGGGGAGATAGCAGAGGAGAAGGGCCAGGTCTGATGGAGAAGGAGAAGACCAACATGGAGAAGAGGAAAGAGCTGGGGAGAAAAGTCGGGAGACGGTGGGCTGCCCTGAAAGCCAGTGGCCGTGAGACTGGACATTTCATTAGCCACTGATTGACAGCTTTATGAAGTGTCAGGGGAAACTGTTAACTAAGGTTTTTCTCTCCCTCAGTCCCTGTGTCTCAACCTGTCCTCACTCTCAGACCTCTTGGGACCTGGACTCTTGTGAGAGAGATGAGCCTTCAGTGTGAAGTTCAGAGAGGATCTCTGCCCATCAGGTACCAGTTTTTCCATGAAGACGTGTTGTTTAAGGAGATAAAATCCAGTTCAGAGAGAAAAGTATCCCATAGATTGTCGCCGACTGAAAAGCCCTTTGGAAACTACTACTGCACAGCTGACAATGGCCTTGGCCCTCAGAGGAGTGCGGCTGTGAGTAAGTAAGCCTCCCTATCATTAGTAAGCCCAGGTTCTGTTAGAGACCTATACTTGGCCTCTATCCCTGACTGCCCCAGAAATGTGTTCCCACCTTCAGTGTCACCTTTTTCATCTGGCCAAACCAATGTTCTTCTCAACACCCCCGCTCACTGAGACAGCTATCTGCTGCTTTTGAGCCTGGTTCCTTCAGAAGCCCGTGTGCCACTGTGCCCCTGGCAGCCTGCACAGCAGTTCTGTCTTTCCTGGACCCCAACCTCTGAGGAGTCAAGTGCTTCTCTCTTTTTGTCCTCTTGTCTTATGAACCGCACCCCCCCCTCGCCCAGATTCCTGATTTTCATCCGTTACACTGTCCCCTGTAGCCACAAAATCAGTTCTCCCTGAGGCACAGATGTGTCTCTTGTCCCTTTCATATCAGATACTGATCATTTACAGTGTACAAAACCAGGTAAGATGTAAAGACAAGGAGCATGATCATAGTTACTCCAAATATGATCCTCTTTTTAAGAAAATGTTTATCAGAGTGTAGTTGAATTACAGTGTTATGTTAGTTTCAAGTGTACCACAAAGTGGATCAGTCATACATAAATATATACACATTCATTTTTAGATTCTTTTCCAATATAGGTCATTACAGAATATTGAGTTAAGTTCCCTGTGCTTTACAGTAGTCTTTATTAGTTATCCCTTTTATATATAGTAGTAATGTACATGTCATTCCCGATCTCCCAGTCTATTCCCTCCCTCACTTCTTTGCCCCCTGGTAATCACAAGTTTACCGTAAGTAAACCATAAGTTTAATTCAACATAACCACATTGAGTAAGCTCTTTTAGAGTTGGTTAGGTAGCAATGTGAGAGGGGCCCAAACGGAGAAGGGCTGGCAGCAGATCAAGGGATAACCACTGTGAGCCAAGAGGAACTCTGCTTGCCTGATTTAAGGCCCTAAAGGTGAATGTCAGCTCAAAATCAAGTTAGATAGGTTTCAGTTGAGCCCTGAATCTCAGTTTTGTGTCATCTATGTGTGGCCAAAGTCCAAGCCCAATTTTAGGGAGCAGTGTGATTTGGGTTTGTACAGATTGTAGAGTCCAGTCCTGGCTGGTCCTGGAAGCAACCTATTTTCTCTTCTGTTTGGAAAAAAAAAAAACAAGCAGAGCAAGGCTGGAGATAAGCCAGAAGGCAGCCCCTCCCACAATAGATATGCAAAAGGTTTTAAAGGAAAGGATCAAGGAACCCTGGAAGGAGACATCAAATGAAAGAGACAGAGAAGCTGTGCTCCTGACATCCACAGACCCAAGGAATTTGGAGGCAGGATGTCATCATCAGATGCTCTCAGAGTTGCACAAAGTTCTGTAGAATGGCTCCTTTATCCACCTCCTAAGTAATTACTTCATGTATTCAGTATGCCAGACTATACTGACATCTAAGGATACAGAGACTAGACCAACACTGTAGGAGTGTTTAACAAAGTGAAACCAAGTGAGGGAGAGTTTTAAGCAAAAGACAGTAGAGGCCAAGTCAGAGAAGGCAGAGCTGATATATGATGAAAGATAAGAATTGAGTCACATCCCCTGAATTTAGCCACAAAGCACTGAAAAGGAAAGCAGAAGAATACAGATGAGAACCTGCTTTGATAGCTGGGTTTGATGGGTGCCTCACCACGTACTAGCTATACAGTTTAACCCCAGTAGCCCTCAGTTTCCTCATCTGTGAAATAAAAGCAGTGATAATAGCTTCTCAGGATTGTTTTGATTATTAAATTAGTGTTTGCCTACATATGTTTACAAATAATATATGACAAACGCACACCAGACACATAGTTAAAAACATTATATTATATCATGTGAGTGACTGAGTGAAGTTGCTCATTTGTGTCCAACTCTTTGCAACCCCATGGACTGTAGCCTACCAGACTCCTCCATCCATAGAATTTTCTAGGCAAGAGTACTGGAGTGGGTTGCCATTTCCTTCTCCTATATTATATCATAAGTATCTATTATTATCACCATTATCATTATAATCACAAGCATGAAAAATCACCTTTAGTATGTTGGTGGGTATAAAAACAAGATTGTATTGAGCAAAAGATCAGAGTGAGGAAAAAGTAGAGACAATGTTTCTTCTATGAGTCTTTCCACAGAAAAGAAACAGACATTGGGAACATTAAATGCAAATAGGGTTTTGTTTTGCTGTTTTACTAAAGGGGAGAGGATTAAACACATGTTTGGAGGAAGTGAATAGATGCAGAGAATTTATATCTGGGACACATGGAGGTGAGCTCAGGGTCAAGAAAGAGCAGGATCCTCCTTGAGTTGGTGGAGGGGCAGCAGTTGGTGGAGGTCTCCAGACAGGGGAGAAGCAAGGGGCTGATGCAGGTAAACGGTGTGAGTCTGGTGGCGGCAAAATGAGGGACTTCCTTAACAACATCAACTCCTCTGAAAAATGGGAGTGAGGTGACCTAACAAGGGGAGACAGGAGAGGAGAAGGGCCAGGTCTAATGGGAAAGGAGAAGACCAACAAGGAGAACAGGAGACAGCCAGGGAGAAAAGCCAGGGAGGCTCTGGGGTGCCCCGACGGGCAGTGCACATGAGACTGAACATTTCACCAGCCGCTGATTGACAGCTTCCGAAAGTGGCAGAAGCAACTGCTGACTATGGTTTTTCTCTCCCTCAGTCCCTGTGTCTAAACCTGTCCTCACCTTCAGCTCTCCTGGGACCAGGACTTTTGTGGGAGATAAGATGAGTCTTCACTGTGAAGTTCAGAGAGGTTCTCTGCCCATCTGGTTCCAGTTTTATCGTGAAGGTGTCTTGCTCAAAAAGAGAGAAGCCGTTTCATGGATAACAGCATCCTATAGCTTCTTTCTGATCGCAGAGCATTCTGGGAACTACTACTGCACAGCTGACAATGGCTTTGGCCCTCAGAGAAGTGAGACCATGAGCCTGTCTGTCACCGGTAAGCGTTAGGTTCTGTTAGTGACCCATCCCTGGCCTCTATCCTTGTGAAAGTGAAAGTCGCTCAGCCGTGTCCAACTCTTTGTGACCCCATGGACTATACAGTCCATGGAATTCTCCAGGCCAGAATACTGGAGTGGGTAGCCTTTCCCTTCTCTGGAGTATCTTCCCAACCCAAGGATCAAATCCAGGTCTTCCACATTGCAGGCAGATTCTTTACCAGCCGAGCCACAAGGGAAGGCAGGCTGTTATCCTTGACCCCTCCAGAAATGTGTTCCCACCTTCAAGTTTCCCCTGCTTCTTCCTCTGGCCAAACCTATGTCATTCTCAATACCTAGGTTCTCTTGAGACAGCTGTCTGTTGCTTTTGAGCCTTGTACTGTGAGCAACTCAGATGTTATCACACCCCTAGCTTCCTGCAGAGCAGCTCTCTCTCTCCTGGGCCCCAACTCTGAGGAGCCAAATGCTTCTCTCTTTCTGTCCTCTTGCCCTACTAATCCACAGATTTCTGATTTTCATTAATTACATTGTTTCCCATAGCTACAAAATCAGTTCCCAGGGTCACTGAGTTGTCACTTGTCCCTTCCCTATCAGATACTCCTAGATGGTTCAGTGGTAAAGAATCCACCTGCCAAAGCAGGAGATACAGGAGGTGCTATTTTGATTCCTGGGTTGGGAAGATAGTCTGGAGTAGGAAATGGTAACCCTCTCCAGTATTCTTGCCTGAAAATTTGCCATGGACAGCGGAGCCTGGTAGGCTGCAGTCCATGTGGTCTGCATCCATGTGGGCCTGACTGAGCAAGTGAGCATGCAAGCACTGATCATTTACAGATACAAAACCATAAAAGATACAAAGACAGGGAGCAGGATCATAGTTATACCAAAGATGTCCTCCTTGAGTAAGCACTTTAGAGTTGGTTAGGCAGCAGTGTGAGAGGACACAGAGGGGAGGGGCTGGAAGCAGGGCAAGGGGCACCCATTCTGAGTCAAGAGGAATTCACCTCTGCTTGCTTGGCTTAAGGTCCCAAAGTCCATGAAGGTGACTGTCAGCTCAGTATGAAGTTAAAATGGTTTCTGTTGAGCCTTGAATCTCAGGGTTTTTGTTTTTGTTTTTGTTTTTCCATCTGTGTATGGTCAAACTCCAAGCCCAATTTTAGGGGGCAGTGTGATTTGTGCTCTCCTGAGGGCCAGTGGACATAAGACTGGATATTTCACTAGTCACTGATTAACAGCTCTAGGCAGTGGCAGAAGCAACTGTTGACTAAGGTTTTCTCTCCCTCAGTGCCCGTGTCTCAACCTGTCCTTACCCTCAGCCCTCCTGGAACCCGGACTCTTGTGGGAAATGAGGTGAGACTGCAGTGTGAAGTTCAGAGAGGGTCTTCGCCCATCTGGTACCAGTTTTTTCATGAAGATGTGTTGCTCACAAAGATAGAAGCTACTTCATGGAGAACAAAGTCCTATAGCTTCTCTGTGACTGCAGAGCATTCTGGGAACTACTACTGCACAGCTGACAATGGCTTTGGCCCTCAGAGCAGTGAGACCATTAACCTCTCTGTCATTGGTAAGCTCTGGATTCCTGCTAGTGACCCATCCCTGACCCAGATGCTTGTCATGCCAACTCCTTTCAGAGATTTTCATGGATCTTCCAGTTTCCTACCCCATCAACTTAATGCCCATCTCATTTCCCTTCTTAAAGAACCATCTATCTGTGGGCTTCACTCCTCATTCAGCCCTCACTCAACCAGGCCCCTAAGATAGCTCAACACATTCCCCCACTTTTACCAAATGAATTTATTTTCTCAAAAGTCCCTGGTGGCTCAGATGGTAAAGAATATGCCTGTAATGCAGAAGACCCAGTTTCCAGCCCTGGATCAGGAAGATACCCTGGAGTAGGAAATGGCAACCCACTCCAGTATTCTTGCCTGGAAAATTCCACGGACAGAGGAGCCTGGCTGGTTACAGGCCATGGGATCACAAAGAGTTGGACATGACTGAGAGACTAACACTTTTTTATTCTCAAATTATATTTTCGGGCCCTGTGTGTTCAGTCTCTGAGCCAATTTCTCTTAACTGGATGCACAGAAGCATCTCATATCGCCCCACTAATACCTACATATTAATTTAGCTACAAGTTCAGACATATGGACATATAGTGGACAAGAGCTTACTTTTTCCAAAGGGTTCTGAAGTAGTTCAGACTCTTGCTGCTGTTGCTGCTGCTGTTAAGTCGCTTCAGTCATGTCAGACTCTGTGCGACCCCATAGACAGCAGCCCACCAGGCTCCCACGTCCCTGGGATTCTCCAGGCTGGAGTGGGTTGCCATTTCCTTCTCCAGAGCATGAAAGTGAAAAGTGAAAGTGAAGTCGCTCAGTCGTGGTTTGTGGGTTCTCCACACAGGAGTGGGTTGCCATTTCCTTCTCCAATGCATGAAAGTGAAAAGTGAAAGTGAAGTCGCTCAGTCGTGTCTGACTCTTAGCAACCCCATGGACTACAGCCTACCAGGCTCCTCCATCCATGGGATTTTCCACTGGAGTAGGGAAGGCCAGTGCCTTTTCCACTGGAAGGCCATTACCTTCTCCAGTTCAGACTCTTACAGTAGGTTTAAAAAGGGCTGAAAGTGAAAGGAAGGGAGGAAATGGTTTCCTGGAAGCCAACTCACTGGTTTTTCTGGGGTTTCTGGAATCTTTTGACTTAACCCAGTAATAACACAAGTGTCATTTCTTTGTATTATGTTTTTTACAGTTTTGTTGCAGTATGACATACATTTGTAAATGTAGACGAATCATCAGTGTACAGTTCATGGTTGCCTATAGAACCATGAAAAATTGTCATTTTAGGAGCAAAATTGCTTCCATTTACTCTTGGAATCTTCATGTAGAAGAGAGTGAACGTTCAGTTTTCTTTTCAGAGAAGCAGAAAGAAAGACAGAGAAATCTTGAGTCAGATGTATAAGATCATTTTAGATAAGAAATAAAAAGACCTTGATGTCCCTGAGGGGTGAGGGTTTGCTAAGTAAATCCAGGGAATTGAGAAAAAAAAAAAAAAAAAGGAAGACAACATATTCAGATTCACAGAATAAGAACTGAGAGGTTTCTCAGAATTCAACTTATTTCTCAAAAACAGGTTGTATTTATGCTTGATGAACTAGATGCTTTCATTATTATCTACTTCTAGCCCTGCCATCTGTTTCCTTTCTCTGACTTTCTGCCCCATTTTTCGTATTGCTCCGAAGTGCTTTCCGCTCTCATTCTTAAGACTCTATCTTATGACTTATCTTGCCTCAGACCTCCTGCAAATTTCATCATTGACTGTCTTAGACTTTGTAGTAGGACATCCTGCTCTGTATTTCAACGTCTGCCCCAGCTGCCAGTGCTGTATGGCTTGCTACCAAAGCAGTGCTTCTAACAAGTCTAATTAGCCAAGTAGCCTAACTCTAAGACACCTCACAAGCCGCAGGCAAGTCTATACATGAAATGTTCTTAAACCAACTGCCCACCTCCAGTTCAACAAGTGGTGGCAGAGGGAGCAGGGTCAATTGGGACAATATGACATATAACGAACTACATTGTGGAAAATAGTTTTTCTAGGAATGATATACACAGCAGGACCTCTGAGGTTTCCTAGAAAGAGCCAGTGTACATGTAAAACGTCTTGCTTGAGTTACGTGATGTCAGTGTGGATGAGAATATCTGAATTCTAGCCCTAGTTGTGAAAATAGCTAGTTCATAATTTAGGCAAAATTTTAAAATATTCTTTGTCTTACTGTTTTCACTTTCTCTTGAAAGTTAGATAAGACAGTAATTAGTGTCTCTTAAAGCCCCAGAATTCTGTGATTTGAGTTGGAATAAGAACCCAAAGGTAATGAATTCATGATTCTCTGAAAGAAATGAGGTGAGGGTCCGTGGGTGTCCCTTTTTTTTTAACCTGGAAAAGCAAAGGAGAGCATCACTTTGACAGAGTCTCATCATCCTTCAAGGTGGTGGGGAGGAGTTAGGGGAGTCACTTTTAGGGTTTAAGAAACAGGAATTAGTCAGAGTATGATGGTAACTACAAGCATGGTCTGGTCAGAACTTTAGGCAAGTTCCTGTTATGGTCTCTGATCTTAGGAACCCATGAGTCCATCTGGAGTCCTTATTACTGCAGTCCTATCTTGAAACTGATCAGTCTGAACGATCACTTGCTCCTTGACAGTTCTTGTTTCAGATCATAGTAAAACATGACCAAAGGAAGACACTGCACCTATATAAATTGTTGAGTAGAGAGATTATTTATGAAATGTAAATGCTCTGAGATTCAAACTCTAAAGCCTGAAGCTGAGCTATCGAGGAAAGTCCCAAGTCCTAAACACATCCTCTTCCTCATGATCGTGTTTTATTTTCTTCTCAAACTTACTGTTATCTAAATCCCTTTTACTTCTTGTTTCATGTGTATCTTCCTCAATACCAGAGTGTAAGCTTCATGAAAATGGAACCTTTTTAGTTTTTGGTCTGCTCTGCATCCCTGTGCTTACTCGGTGTCTGGCACAAAGTAGGTCTTCAGTGAGTATTTGTAATTCCATGAACAAAAAGTCTTTCAGGTGAGATGAGGAAGAAAAGATTAGGGAGAGAACACTGGTCTTCACATCTGCTTATACCAACTGGACAGAAATAAGTGAGCCTTAAATTAACACACAAATTGAGCAGCTTCATACTGAGCCATGCAGACTTTCTGACAGAATAATTTGTTTTGTGTGTTTTTTTTTTCTTTTTGAGGGAATATACCCCAAAGAGAAGACATGGAAATTTCGTGGGAATATAAACTGATAAGATATGCCCATTTTGAATCTATCCATACACGCATACACAGAGCATTCTCAAGCAAATACAAGAGTCTGAATATAACTGTGTTCATTGAACTATAAGCCATAAACATAAGAAGTCTAATGTGGGAATTTTTGCTTCGATGCATTTAAAACTGTAACAGGGAGAGAAAAGCCACAAAATTCCTAATACCTTAAAGAAGAAGAATTTTTTTAAGAAATAAAAAAGCTTTCTGGATATTCTTAATACAATTAAAGAAAATATGGACTTATGGACTCCAGGGGGAGAAAAATACAATGGGGAAATTAATGAGGTTAAAGAAGAGATGAATCTTATCAGAAAAGAAAAGAAAAACAAGAATATATATATATATATATATATATCGGAGTTCAGGAGAAAAACCAAAGAAAACAATAAAGTTATTTTGGAAATAAAATCCAAATTTGAAGGAGAAGGAATAAAATGCACACTTCTGAAATCTGTTAATGGAATGGAGTTGGTATGAGAAAATAATATGGAACCCAAGGTAGAAAGACACAGAAAAAGGCAAAAGGAAAAAAGAAATTAAAATATGGAGATCAGACAATGAAGACCGCAAGTGCCGATAATTAAGTGTCTAAAAAGAGAAACAAAACTCAAAGGTTTAATTAAAAATTTCTTGACTTGAAGAAAACTTGAGTATATAGATTAAAAGACATATCTTGATGAGGTTATTGATTTTCAAGGCTGAAAATATATACGTGCACATGTGTGAGTATATGTGTGTGTGTGTGTGTGTGTGTGTGTGTGTGTGTGTGATCATGGTGGAAAAAAAAAACGAGTCATCTCAGAAAGAAAAATATTAAGTGGTCTTAGATTTTACATAGAAGTCAATGCTAAAAGAGAGAAACAATGTTCAGACTTGCAGTTTTGGAGGAGAAATGAGAATTGGGAATTTTATCAATAACCTCAGATATACAGATGACACCACCCTTATGGCAGAAACTGAAGAAGAACTAAAGAGCCTCTTGAAAGTGAAAGAGGAGAGTGAACAAGTTGGCTTAAAGCTCAGGGCAAGGGCAGGATGATATGAGAGAATGGCATTGAAACATGTAAAATATCATATGTGAAACGAATCGCCAGTCCCGATTTGATGCATGATATAGGGTGCTCGGGGCTGGTGCACTGGGATGACCCAGAGGGATGGGATGGGGAGAACATGTACACTCATGGCGGATTCAAGTCAATGTATGGCAAAACCAATACAATATTGTAAAGTAAAATAAATTAATTAATTAAATTAAAAAAAAAACCCTCAACATTCAAAAAACGAAGATCATGGCATCCGGTCCCATCACTTCATGGTAAATAGATGGGGAAACAGTGGAAACAGTGAGAGATTTTATTTTTCTGGGCTCCAAAATCACTGCAGATGGTGACTGCAGCCATGAAATTAAAAGACACTTACTCCTTGGAAGGAAAGTTATGACCAACCTAGATGGCATATTCAAAAGCAGAGACATTATTTTGTCAACAAAGGTCCATCTAGTCAAGGCTATAGTTTTTCCAGTGGTCATGTATGGATGTGAGAGTTGGACTATAAAGAAAGCTGAGCGCAGAAGAATTGATGCTTTTGAACTGTGGTGTTGGAGAAGACTCTTGAGAGTCCCTTGGACAGCAAGGAGATCCAACCAGTCCATCCTAAAGGAGATCAGTCCTGGGTGTTCATTGGAAGGACTGATGCTGAAGTTGAAACTCCAATACTTCGGCCACCTGATGCGAAGAGCTGACTCATTTGAAAAGACCCTGATGCTGGGAAAGATTGAGGGCAGGAGGAGAAGGGGACGGCAGAGGATGAGATGGTTGGATGGCATCACCAACACAATGGACATGGGTTTGGGTGGACTCTGGGAGTTGGTGATGGACAGGGAGGCCTGGTGTGCTGCAGTTCATGGGGTCGCAAAGAGTTGGACAACGACTGAGCGATTGAACTGAACTGAACTGAACTGATATCAAATCAAAAAGACATTTTCAAATGTGCAAGGATTTAAAGAACTTAGTACTCGTTAACCCCTCTTGAAAAATTATTTGATGACAAACACTAGCCCAGCAGAGATAAGAATCAATATAAAAGACTCAAAATGAAGAAACCATGATATGAAAAGTGAATACTGAATCTATTCACATCCGTAGGTCTCAGCCTTGGCTGCATATTAGATTGATGTTGATGTATGGAAGAACTATCACAATATTATAAATTAATTATCTTCCAATTAAAAATTAAATTAAAAAAGAGTCACCTAGGAATATTGAAAAAGATATTTTACTAAGCTCTCTCCAGACCAGTTTAGTTCAGAATCTTTCAGATGAGGCCTCATAATCCCTTTTTTTTTAAACACATCCTCAGTTGACAATATTATACAAATAGGGTTGAAAATCACTGATTAAGACAAAAATAAAGGCTAGGCAATATAAGAGTTATGGCTACAGAATATTAAGCAACTATTATAAATGCTAAAACAGTAAAAGGTGACAAAGGTCCAGCCAGTCAAAGCTGTTTTTTCCAGTAGTTGTGTATGAATGTGAGAGTTGGACCATAATGAAAGCTAAGAACCAAAGAATTGATGCTTTTGTACTGTGATGTTGGAGAAAACTCTTGAGAGTCCCTTGAACTGCAAGGAGATTCAACCAGTCAATCCTAAAGGAAATCAATCCTGAATATTCATTGGAAGGACTGACGCTGAAGCTGAAACTCTAGTACTTTGGCCACCTGATATGAAGAACTGCCTCCATTGGAAAAGACCCTGATGCTGGGAAAGATTGAAGGCAGGAGGAGAAGGGGGCAACAGAGGATGGGATGGTTGGATGGCATCACTGACTCAATGGACATGAGCGTGAGCAAGTTCTGGGAGTCGGTGATGGACAGGGAAGCCTGGTGTGCTGAGGTCCATAGGGTCACAAATAATTGGACACAAAGGAGTGAATGAACTTAACTGAACTGAAAACAGTTAAAAAAACATGTAACAAAGAAAAATCAGTCAGAGGGAATAGAGGAAATAAAAAAAAAACAACAATTTTCTTCTTGTTTCATAATGGAGGACAAAAATTCATGTGGTAATTTAGAAAAATTAATGACAGATTCAAGAGTTTTCATTTTGCAAATAATTTCTGAATACTTTTATAGACAGCAACTCATCATTAATGGATTATAATTCACTAGCAGTCCATAAAAAATCAGTAAAGTGCAAGGTTCCCATAGGATAGAATAAGTAAATTCTTCAGACAAACAACTGTAAAGTTTAAGACTAGGAAAAGAGAAATAATAGGGAAAATAAGTCTGTGTGTTTATGTGACTGCAATTGATCAGAGAGTGGGGAAAGGAGACTCTTATAAACCATGAGTGTAAGTGCAAATTGGTTGAAACTTTTTGAAGAACACATAGCGTTATATATCATTATTTGAATGCTTATATCACAGTTCCAGAAATCCCACTTGTAAGAGTTTATCCTAAGAAATGTATTGACAAAGCACAATGATATATATACAGAATTGTGTATAGAGCCTTATTCAAAATTAGAAAATGATAGCAACCTAAAGTTCCATAAAGGGGAATTGCTCAAATGTGTTACAGTAAATTCATACTGTGGGATGCTTTGTGGTTGTTAAAAATAACCAAACAATATTTACCCTAAAATATCAAATTTTAAATTTAAAAGAGTTGCTTTTATGCATGTAAATTATACCTCAATAAAACTTATTTTTTAAGTGAGTGAGATAGATCCTTAAGTAATAACATAGAATGATGGTCATGATATTTTGCTAATTGGAAAAATCAGTTGGCAGACCAATACGTATCTTGTGCTCCCATGCATATATGTGGGGTTTTTTACGCATTTATTTGTGTTGATAAGGCCGAGTGTTCCTACACATAGAAAAGATCTAGAAAGTGTCACCAAATTATCAACAGAGGTAACCTCTGGAAAATAAAAATAGAGGAAATGGGAAAAGATACTGATATCAACTAACTCTTTTTTGCTTTCAGTTCCAGTATCTCGCCCTGTTCTCACGCTCAGGACTCCCAGGGCCCAGGCTGTGGTGGGAGATGTGGTGCAGCTTCACTGTGAGGCCCAGAGAGGCTCTCCCCCGATCCTGTACCAGTTTTATCATGAGGATGTCACCCTCGGGAGCAGCTCAAGTCCCTCTGGAGAGGGTGCTTCCTTCAACCTCGTTCTGAAGACAGAGCATTCTGGGAACTACTTCTGTGAGGCCAATAATGGCCAGGGGGTCCAGCGCAGTTACACAGTGTCACTCAATGTCAAAGGTAAGTGGACCCAACTACAGCACAACCAGAGACAGACCATCTCCCCTACCATTCCCAGTAGCCGAGATTGGAGGTACCACAGGGACACTTGCTGTTGGACATCATTACTAGCCTGCTGTCTACACATCTGAGAGTTCTGTATTCTACATTTTTAAGAACTTGAGCCTTCCTTTTGCTTGCTTTGCCTCTCCTGGTAGCAACACTGCAGCCATTGTGACCCAATGTATCCTAATGTAGGAATAAAGGCTTTTCAAATGCAAGTTGCATCCTGGCCAACAATGATCAGCAAAAAAAGTTTAAAAGAAATTATAAAGTTCAACTTGTCTCAGTTCAGTTCAGTCGCTCAGTCGTGTCCGACTCTTTGTGACCCCATGAATCGCAGCACGCCAGGCCTCCGTGTCCATCACCAACTCCCGGAGTTCACTCAGACTCATGTCCATCGAGTCAGTGATGCCATCCAGCCATCTCATCCTCTGTCATCCCCTTCTCCTCATGCCTTCAATCTTTCCCAGCATCAGAGTCTTTTCCAATGAGTCAACTCTTTGCATGAGGTGGCCAAAGTACTGGAGTTTCAGCTTTAGCATCATTCCTTCCAAAGAAATCCCAGGGCTGATCTCCTTCAGAATGGACTGGTTGGATTTCCTTGCGGTCCAAAGGACTCTGAAGAGTCTTCTCCAATAGTACAGTTCAAAAGCATCAGTTCTTCAGCGCTCAGCCTTCTTCACAGTTCAACCCTCACACCCATACATGACCACAGGGAAAACCATAGCCTTGACTAGATGGACCTTTGTTGGCCAAGTAATATCTCTGCTTTTCAATATGCTATATAGGTTGGTCATAACTTTCCTTCCAAGGAGTAAGCGCCTTTTAATTTCATGGCTGCAGTCAGAACAGATTAGTTGGGGTTTCCTCTATCTGTTTCACCCCACTCCAGTACTCTTGCCTGGAAAATCCCATGGACGGAGGAGCCTGGTAGGCTGCAGACCATGCGGTCGCTAAGAGTCGGAAACGACTGAGCGACTTCACTTTCACTTTTCACTTTCATGCATTGGAGAAGGAAATGGCAACCTACTCCAGTGTTCTTGCCTGGAAAATCCCAGAGACAAAGGAGCCTGGTGGGCTGCCATCTATGGGGTCGCACAGAGGTGGACACGACTGAAGTGACTTAGCAGCAGCAGCAGCAACTATCTGTCAATCAATAGTAAGGCCAACTCATTCTTTCTCGGGCTCATAAACTCTGCTCTAGCCTCTCCTGCCACTGTCCTAGGGCAGCTCAGATCCTCACCCTGAACTCCTGCTAAAAGGCTTCTCAACACCATTCTCCTGAATTCTCTCTTACCTGTCATTCAGCAGTAGCACTCTCTGCCACCTGGCCATCATGGGCTGGCCTCCTAGTCATGCCCACTTTCAGTGCAAGCTTGACACCACTCTCATAGTCTTCCACTGTACACTCTGTCATCATTCTATGACTGTAATGTCCACATGGATGACTCTTTCAACACCATGGCTTGTCATCCTTCCCACAACTCTCATCCACTCCCCCGCATACACACTACTCCAATTACCTGACCACAGCCTTCTATCCTTCTGCTTGTTTCTTCAACTCCTCTAATCACTATTGTCCTCAGACTTCAACAGAACTCCCAGTTCATTAACACCTTTACTTCCTCCCAGACAATCACACCCTTGGCTCCCAACCACCCTATTGGGTGTTTGTCTTTGTATCCATCCAGTAACTTATCCTTTCTCTTCCTAAGGTACAGAATAGAAGACTGCTTCCTATAAAAAGTGAAAATATCCATCTCATTTCTATAATAGCATCCTTGCTTGCATTCTCAGATAATTTGAACAACTTTCTCTCTTACGTCCCTTAACACCTACTCTATAGGATCCTTCCTATTGAGTTTAACATGCTATATATCCCCCATGTCTAAGGGGGGAAAAAAACCCATCTGATCTCATTTATGCCTCCAGTTGGGCTTCCCAAGTGGTAAAGAATCTGCCTGCTGATGCAAGAGACACAAAAGACATGAGTTTGGTCCCTGGGTCAGGAAGATCCTCTATAGAAGGAAATGGCGACTCATTCCAGCAATTCTTGCCTGGGAAATTCTATGTACAGAGAAGCCTGGCAGGCTACAGTCCATGGGGCCACAGAGCTGGACACAACTGAGCAACCAAGTACACATCCCTCCAGCCACTGTTCTCTTATGACTAAATTTCCAAAAGGAGAGTCAGTTGTACAGGTTGCCTCCATTTCCTTTTTATCCACTAGGATTAAACCTTGGTTTCTTCTGAACTTTATACCAAAATTATTCTTACAAAAGTCACCAATGACCTCCATGGCTTTAAATCCAATGGACATTTTCCAATCCTCACCTTACTTGATCTCTCAGAAACAGTCCATGTTGTTTATCTATTTATCCTTCTGGAAACCATCCCTTCCTTGTCTTCAATGACTTCACTGTCTCCCGGATCTCCTCTCTCTGCCACTCCCTCTCAGTCTCCTTTACTAGCTCCTCACATTATAGATGAACTAAGCATTGGTGTGTTCCAGAACTTTGTCTGGCATGTATCCTCTTGTCTTATATATTAATATGTTCTTTCTCTGGGTGATCCTGGCTATGTCATCTATATAAGTAATTCTTAAACTTTTAACTACAAAACCTCCCACATGAGTACATGCTTATGCCATATCTCTTAAAAGTTCATGACCTGAAACACCTCTAAAATACATGGAATCCCCCCCCCAGACCTGGTCCTCCTTCAAGTATCCCCACTTCTGTGAAAGATATCTCCATTCATTCAGATACACAAGGCAAAAATCCAGGAGTCTTCCTTGATGTTTCTCTCCCTTGCTCTCCATAGCCAGTTAACCATTAAGTCCTGTTGCTTTTATTTTTTTATAAATATTTCTCAGATCATTTTTTTACTCTTTACTGCTGCTATCATAGTTATATCTACCATCATTTCATTTATTGCAATGCCACTACTCCAGTCTACTTCTGATAACCTTTCCACTCCAATTTCGTGCCATTATGATCTATTTTACACACTGAGATCAGAATTGTCTTTTTTTTTTTTTAAAGACAGGTTTGATCATCTCATGCCTCTGTAGAGAGACACTTAGAGATTTCCCATTGCTCTGTGAAGAAGGATCAAAATCCATTCCATGGCTTATGAAGCTCTGCCTAGCTCTTCAGCCTCCTATTTCCTGCCACTCTTCAAATGCTTCCCATAGCGCTGCTGTTACCTTATTTCAATAACACAAAAGCTCCAATGTTCTTACCATCTCAGGGCCTTTGCACATACAGTTTCCCCATCTGTGAGGTCCTCAATCTCTTCTTCACTTGATTAATTCAAATGTCACTTTGTGAGGAAGCATTCCCTGACTAACCCATACTAGATCAACCCCCAGTACTATACATTTCATAGTATCCTATTCTTTATATCAATAAAATAAAAATATTTCTATTTTTATTTAACTGCTTCTTAACATCTCATCTAGATTGTAGTCTTCATAGAGGAGGGCCTCTGTCTTTCTTACTATTGAATCCCCAGTACACTGTCCTGTTCCTAAGGCTTATTAATTGCTTAATTAATTTCTGATAGATGAATAAATATAAAAATGAGCCAATAATTTGATCAATATCTATTCTCTTTTGGGTCTTATTTTTTATGCAGCCAAGGCTCAATTACTTCCCTGGCTATGTAAGCAAGTCTTCCTCGTTCCTCATTTTCTATTGAACTGATTACTTCTTTTGACTACTCTGATACTTGAGTTTTAATTTAATCTTTATTTTCAGATTGCTCAAACATTTTTGAGATTGTGTATTAAGTACTCCCTGCTATTCTTTGGAAGTCTGCATTCAGCTGGAAATATCTTTCCTTTTCTCCTTTATCTTTCACTTCTCTTCTTTTCTCAGCTATTTGTAAGGCCTCCTCAGACAATCATTTTGCCTTTTTCATTTCTTTTTCTTGGGGATGGTTTTGATCACCACCTCCTGTACAATATTATGAATCTCTGTCCATAGTTCTTCAGGCACTCTGTCTATCAGACCTAATCCCTTGAATCTGTTTGTCACTTCCACTATGTAATCATAAGGGATTTGATTTAGGTCATACATGAATGGTCTAATGGTTTTCCTTTACTTTCTTCAATTTAAATTTGAATTTTGCAATAAGGAGTTCATGATCTGAGGCACAGTCCACTCCTGGTCTGGTTTCTGCTGACTGTATGGAGCTTCTTCATCTTCAGTTGCAAAGAATATAATCAACCTGATTTCAGTATTGACCATCTGGTGATGTCCATGTATAGAGTTGTCTCTTGTATTGTTGGAAGAGGGTGTTTGCTATGATAGTGTGAAATATCAATAACTTTGGATATGCAGATGACCCCACCCTTATGGCAGAAAATGAAGAGGAACTAAAGAGCCTCTTGATGAAGGTGAAAGAGGAGAGTGAAAAAGCTGGTTTAAAATTCAACACTCAAAAAACTAAGATCATGGCATCTGGTCCCGTCACTTCATGGCAAATAGATGGGGAAACAATGGAAACAGTGAGAGACTTTATTTTTTCAGTCTCCAAGATCGCTGCAGATGGTGACTGCAGCCATGAAATTAAAAGACATTTGCTCCTTGGAAGAAAAACTATGATAACCTAGACAGCATATTAAAAAGCAGAGACATTACTTTGCCAACAAAGTTCTGTCTAGTCAAAGTTATAGTGTTTCCAGTATTCATGTGAGAGTTGGACTATAAAGAAAGCTGAGCACTGAAAAATGGATGCTTTTGAACTATGGAGTTGGAGAAGATGTTTGAAAATCCCTTGGACTTCAAGGAGATCCAACAGTCCACCCTAAAAGAAATCAGTCCTGAATACTCATTGGAAGGACTGATGCTGAGGCTGAAACTCCAATACTTTGGCCACCTGATATGAATAACTGACTCACTGGAAAAGACCCTGATGCTGGGCAAGATTGACGGCAGGAGGAGAAGGGGATGACAGAGGATGAGATGGTTGGATGGCCTCACTGACTCGATGGACATGAGTTTGAGTAAGCTCCAGGAGTTGGTGACGGACAGGGAAGCTTGGTGTGCCACAGTCCACAGGGCTGCAAAGAGTTGGACACAACTGAGTGACTGAGCTGAACTGATTAAGTATTCCAAACTATATAACACTATATACATATATATATATGTAAAACACTACACAAATGATGCTATTTCTTCAGATTTGAAGAAATTATAGCTCAGTTCTTAGTGATATCACAAGGTCATTAAAAACTGAGAAAGATATTTTTCTGTTTGAAATGTCTTTTCTATGGTGGAACACATTTAAACAATAGGAAATGATGGTTAACCCATTTTCTTCCCTCAGTTCCAGTGTCTCATCCTGTCCTCACCCTCAGGACTCCCAGGGTCCAGGCTGTGGTGGGGGACATACTGGAAATTCACTGTGAGACCCAGAGAGGCTCTCCCCCCATCCAGTACCAGTTTTATCGAGAGAATGTTGCCCTGGGGAGCTGCTCAAGCCTCTCTGGAGAAGGAACATCCTTCAACCTCTCCCTGACCACAGAACATTCTGGAAACTACTCCTGTGAGGCTGACAATGGCCTGGGGGTCCAGCGTAGTGAGGCAGTGTCACTCAGTGTCAAAGGTGAGTTGGTCCTGCCCACAAGCATCACAACCAAGGACTGACTGTCTTCTCTCCCTGGCCTCTGAAACAGAGCTCCAGGACTACTGTTTGTTGGGTAACAGCCCAGCGTACTTCTTGCCCACAGAACCTCTAACTGAAGTCTGGGGTCCTTACTGTGGTTACTGTTTAGGAGCCTTGACTTTCCCAACAGCACAGTTAAAGAAGTCTTCTTGAGTGTCATTTAAAAAAAAAACAAAAACAAAAAACTCTCAGTAAAAATGCAAAGAAGGTTTTTAAGAACATAGGCTGCATTTTTATCTATGAATATGATACAAAAGGGAAACTAAAGAATTCTAAGTATAGGTTTCTCTGCTCCAAAAATGTTGGGCCAGGTTTTTCTTTCATTGACTCTCAATGAACCTCTACTCTTGAGCTTCTTTCACTACCAGGGATAAACATGCCTCACACATCTCCTTTAATCTTTAAGATGAAGAACTGAGTTATAAATGAGATCCTTTTTTATCTTCAGTTTGCAGGAGAGGAAACTGAAGCTTAGAGAGGGGACGTAATTAGCTTACAGACACACTTAACAATGGTAAAGCCATGTTGAAAAACAAGCCTATCCAACTCTTAAAGTAAATCTACATTATGACACCTCTCATCCCTTTGATGCAATCTCATGCTTTAAAAAGACATTTTAATAATTTATTATTTGAAAGAATACATAAACCTTCGTGATAAAAAGAAATCAAATTGTACAAAAGGGACAATATGAAAAGTAAAGTTCTCTTTCTACCTGCATGTACACACTTTCATACCTACATGCTTCCAAGACATAACCGCTGTCAGTACTTGCAGGTGTATTTTCCTAGAAATATTAAAATATATTATAAGGGTATAAAAATTTTACAAGTAGAATCATACTACATGTATAGTTACGCTGCTTGCATTTTTTACTTAAAAATTTATTTTGGGTATCTTTCATGTTTTATAAGTGAGTTGATTAGAATGTCTCTAGGTTTTAGCAATTGCAAAATATCTACAACAGAAGTATTCCTGCAGATATATTTGCAAATCCTTTTGTAAAAGTACTTGTTTATTTATGTATATTTGGCTGTGCTGGGTCTTTGTTTCTGTGTGTGGGCTCTAGTTGCAGCAAGCAGGGGCTACTCCCTAGTTGCGGGAGCTCTCATTGTGGTGACCTGTCCTTTTGCAGAGCACAGGCTCTATCTAGAGCACGCAGGCTTCAGAAGTTGTGGTCCACAGGCTCACTCACCCCATGGCATGTGGAACCTCTCCCAACCAGGGGTCAAATCCACATCCTCTGTGTTAGCAGACAGATTCTCAACTACTGTCATCACCAGGGAATCTTTCCTTTTCTAAACTGAAGTATAGTTATTTTACAGTGATGTGTTAGTCATTTTTTTTTAATTTATTTTTTGATTGATGGATAGTGGCTTTACAGAATTTTGTTGTTTTCTGTCAAACCTCAGCATGAATCAGCCAGAGGTATACATATATCCCCTCCCTTTTGAACCTCCCTCCCACCTCTCTCCCCACCCCACCCCTCTAGGTTGATGCAGAGCCCCTGTTTGAGTTTCCTGAGCCATGCATCAAATTCCTGTTGGCTATCTATTTTACATATGGTAATGTAAGTTTCCATGTTATTCTTTCCATTCATCTCACCCTCTCCTCCCCTCTCCCCGTGTCCATAAATCTATTCTCTGTGTCTGTTTCTCCATTGCTGCCTTGTAAATAAATTCTTCAGTACCATTTTTCTAGATTATGTATATATACATTAGAATAAGATATTTATCTTTCTCTGTCTGACTTACTTCATTCTGTATAATAGGTTCTAGGTTCATCCACCTCATTAGAAATGACTCAAATGCATTCCTTTTTATGACTAATATTCCATTGTGTATATGTACCACAACTTCTTTATCCATTCATCTGTTGATGGACATCTAGGTTGCTTCCATGTTCTAGCTATTGTAAATAGTGCTGCAACGAACAATGGGAGACATGTGTCTTTTTCAATTTTGATTTCCTCAGAGTATATGCCTCGGAGTGGGATTGCTGGGTCATATGGTTGTTTTATTCCTGGTTTTTAAAGGAATCTCTATACTGTCTTCCATAGTGGCTGTATCAGTTTACATTCCCACCAACAGTGCAAGAGCATTCCCTTTTCTCCATAGCCTCTCCAGCATTTATTGTCTATAGACTTTTGGAGGACGGCCATTCTGACTGGTGTGAGGTGATATCTCATTGTAGTTTTGATTTGCATTTCTCTAATAGTAAGCAATACTAAACATCTTTTCATGTGTTTGTTAGCCATCTGTATGTCTTTGGAGAAATGTCTGTTTAGGTTTTTTTCCCACTTTTTAATTGGGTTGGTTGTTTTTCTGGTATTGAGTTGTATGAACTGCTTGTATATTTTGAAAATTAATCCTTTGTCAGTTGTTTCATTTGCCATTATTTTCTCCCATTCTGAAGGCTGTCTTTTCACCTTGCTTATAGTTTCCTTTGCTGTGCAAAACTTTTCAGTTTAATCAGGTCCCACTTGTTAAATTTTAGTTTTATTTACATTACTCTAGGAGGTGGGTCATAGAGGATCTTACTTTGATTTATGTCACCAAATGTTCTGCCTATGTTTTTCTCTAAGAGTTTTATAGTTTCTGATCTTACATTTAGGTCTGTAATCCATTTTGAGTTTGTCTTTGTGTATGGTGTTAGGAAGTGTTCTAATTTCTTTCTTTTACATGTAGTTGTCCAGTTTTCCCAGCACCATTTATTGAAGAGGCTGTCTTTGCCCCATTGTATATTCTTGCCTCGTTTGTCAAAAACAAGGTACCCATAGGTGCATGGGTTTATTTCTAGGCTTTCTATCTTGTTCCATTAGTCTATATATATTTTGTGCCAGTACCATATTATCTTGATGACTGTAGCTTTGTAGTATAATCTGAAGTCAGGAAGGTTGATTCCTCCAGCTCCAATTTTCTTTCTCAAGACTGTTTTGACTTTTTGGGGTCTTTTGTGTTTCCATATGAATTGTGAAATTTTTTGTTCTAGCTCTGTGAAAAATGCCATTGGTAATTTAATAGGGATCTTATTGAACCTGTAGATTGTGTTTGGTAGTATAGTCATTTTCACAATATTGATTCTTCCTACCCAGGTACATGGAATATCTCTCCATCTAGTTATGCCATATTTGATTTCTTTCATTCAGTTCAGTTCAGTTGCTCAGTCGTGTCCGACTCTTTGTGACCCCATGAATCGCAGCACGCCAGGCCTCCCTGTCCATCACCAACTCCCAGAGTTCACTCAGACTCACGTACATCGAGTCAGTGATGCCATCCAGCCATCTCATCTTCTGTCGTCCCCTTCTCCTCCTGCCCCCAATCCCTCCCAGCATCAGAGTCTTTTCCAATGAGTCAGCTCTTCGCATGAGGTGGCCAAAGTACTGGAGCTTCAGCTTTAGCATCATTCCTTACAGAGAAATCCCAGGGCTGATGTCCTTCAGAATGGACTGGTTGGATCTCCTTGCATTCCAAGGGACTCTCAAGAGTCTTCTCCAACACCACAGTTCAAAAGCATCAATTCTTCGGCGCTCAGCTTTCTTCACAGTCTAACTCTCACATCCATACATGACCACAGGAAAAACCATAGCCTTGACTAAACTGACCTTAGTCGGCAGAGTAATGTCTCTGCTTTTCAATATGCTATCTAGGTTGGTCATAACTTTCCTTCCAAGGAGTAAGCATCTTAAATTCATGGCTGTAATCACCATCTGCAGTGATTTTGAAGCCCCCCAAAATCAAGTCAGCCACTGTTTCCCCATCTATTTGCCGCGAAGTGATGGGACCAGATGCCATGATCTTCATTTTCTGAATGTTGAGCTTTAAGCCAAATTTTCCCCTCTCTTCTTTCACTTTCATCAATAGGCTCTTTAGTTATTCTTCACTTTCTGCCATAAGGGTGGTGTCATCTGCATATCTGACGTTATTGATATTTCTCCTGGCAATCTTGATTCCAGCTTGTGCTTCTTCCAGCCCAGCGTTTCTCATGATGTATTCTGCATATAAGTTAAATAAGCAGGGTGACAATATACAGCCTTGACGTACTCTTTTTCTTTCATTAGTGTCTTATAATTTTCTGTGTACAGTTCTTTCGTCTCCTTAGGTAAGTTTATTCCTAGATTTTTAATACTTTTTGTTGCAGTGCTGAATGGGATTGATTCCTTAATTTCTTTTTCTGATTTTTCATTGTTAGTATATAGAAACACAAGTGGTTTCTGTGTGTTGATTTTGTATCCTGAAACTTTGTGAAATTTACTGATTAGCTCTAGTAATTTTCTGATACTATCCTTAGGGTTTTCTATGTACAGTATCATGTCATCTGCAAACAGTGAGAGCTTTACTTCCTCTTTTCTGATCTAGATTCTTTTTATTTCTTTTTCTTCTTTGATTGCTGTAGCTAGGACTTCCAGAACTATGTTGAATAATAGTGGTGAAAGTGAACACTCTTGTCTTGTTCCTGATCTAGGGAGAATGCTTTCAGTTTTTCACCATTGAGAGTAATGTTTGCTGTAGGCTAATCATATATGGCCTTTACTGAGGTAGATTTTTTCTATGCCCATTTTTTGAAGAATTTTAAACATAAACAGGGGCTGAATTTTGTCAAAGGCTTTTTCTGCCTCTATTGAGATTATCATATGGTTTTTATTTTTCAGTTTGTTAATATGGTGCATCACATTGATTGATTTCTGTATATTGAAGAATTCTTGTATCCCTGGAATAAACCCAACTTGATTATGGTGCATGAGCTTTTTGATGTGTTCCTGAATTCTGTTAGCTAAAATTTTGTTGAGGAGTTTTGCATGTATGTTCATCAATGATATTGGCCTGTAGTTTTCTTTTTGTGTGTTGTCTTTGTCTGGTTATGGTGTCAGGGTGATGGTGGCCTCGTAGAGTGAATTTGGAAGTGTTCCTTCCTCTACAAGATTTTGAAAGAGTTTTAGAAGGATAGGCATTAGCCCTTTTCTAAATGTTTGATAGAATTCTCCTGTGAAGCCATCTGGTCCTGGGCTTTTGGGAGATTTTTTATTACAGCTTCAATTTCAATGCTTGTAATTGGGTTGTTCATAATTTCTACTTCTTCCTGATTCAGTCTTGGAAGATTGAACTTTTCTAAGAATCTGTCCATTTTCCCCGGCTATCCATTTTACTGCCATATGATTGTTCATAATTGTCTCTTATAATCCTTTGTATTTCTGCATTCTCTGTTGTAACTTCTATTTTTTCATTTCTAATTTTGTTGATTTGATTCTTCTCTCTTTTTCCTTGATATGTCTGGCTAAAGATTTGTCAATTTTGTTTATCTTCTCAAAGAACCAGCTTTTAGTTTTATTAATCTTTACTATTGTTTCTTTCATTTCTTTTTCATTTATTTCTGCTCAGATCTCTACTAATTTTGGGGTTTCTTTGTTCTTCATTTCCCAGTTGCTTTAGGTGTAAAGTTAGGTTGTCTATTTGATGTTTTTCTTGTTTCTTGAGGCAGGATTGTGTTGCTATAAACTTCCCTCTTAGAACTGCTTTTGCTGCATCCCATACGTTTTGATTTGTTGTGTTTTCATTGTCACTTATTTCTAGAAATTTTTTGATTTTCCTTTAGATTTCTCCAGTAACCTGTTGGTTATTTAGAAATGTATTGTTTAATCTCCATGTGTTTGTGTTTTTTTACAGTTTTTTTCTTGTAATTGAGACCTAGTCTCATAGTGTTGTGGTCAGAGAAGATACCTGATACGATTTCAAATTTCTTAAATTTACTGAAAGTTTGATTTGTGACCCAAGATGTGGTCTATCCTGGAGAATGTTCCATGTGCACTTGAAAAGAATGTGTATTCTTCTGCATTTGGGTGGAATGTGCTGAAGACATCAAGGAGACCCATCTCATCTAATGCATGATTTAAGACTTGTGTTTCCTTATTACTTTTCTGTTTTGATGATCTGTCCATTGGTGTGAGGACATGTTAAAATCTCCTAGTATTATTGTGTTACTGTCAATTTCTCCTTTTATGTATGTTAGCGTTTGTGTTATGTATTGAAGTGCTCCTATATTGGGTGCACAGATATTTACAATTGTTATGTCTTCCTCTTGGATTGATCTCTTGATCATTAAGTAGTGTCCTTCCTTATCTCTTGTAATCTTTATTTTAAAGTCTATTTTGTCTGATATGAGGATTGCTACTCCAGCTTTCTTTTGCTTCCCATTTTAATGGAATATATTTTTCCACTTTCTCACTTTCAGTCTGTAAGTGTCTTTAGGTCTGAAGTGGGTTTCTTGTAGACAGCATATATATGGGTCTTGTGTTTTTATCCATTCAGCCAGTCTGTGTCTTTTGGTGGGAGCATTTAATCCATTAATATTTAAAGTAATTATTGATATGTATGTTCCTATTGCCATTTTCTTAATTGTTTGGGGTTGATTTTGTAGATCTTTTTCTTCTCACCTCCCTAGGATGCCCTCCAACACTGTGCTGGTCTCTGGACCTGCTGTGGGGGCATCTAAGATTCTAATCTGGTCCTACTTCTGTGTGTTCTTGCCTCCAATGTCCACACCTATCAGAACTAGTGTGTTTTCTTTTGTGGGTGCTCTCAATGTCCTTTTATATATTCCATAGACACAGAGTCTGCCTAGTTGATCATATGGATTTAATCTTCAGCTTGTACAGCTGGTGGGAAGGTTTTGGGTCTTCTTCCTTAGCCACACTGCCCCTGGGTTTCAACTGTGGCTTTATTTCCACTTCTGATGTGAGTCGTCCACTGGGGTTTGTTCCTAAGGCTTCCCTGGAGGACTTGGGCCTGCCCCAGTGAGGGCTAGAAGTGGAGGTGGTGCAGCTGCTTGAGTCGCAGGGGTTCTGGCAGCACCAGGTACTCACGGGAGTTGGCGGCTATGGCAGCAGGAAATACAGTGCTCTAGAAGGGTATGGCAACCAGTATTGGCCAATACGTTCCAGTATTCTTGCCTGGAGAATCCCCTGACAGAGAAGAGTTGGACACAACTGAAGCAACCCTGTGTGCATAGATGCAAGATTTTTTTTTTTTTTTTTTTTTTTTTTTTGCCTATGGCAGCTCTGCCCCAGTGAGGGTTGAGTGTAAAGGTGGTGCAGCTGCTTGACTTGTGGGGACCCTGGTGGCACCAAGTGTGTAGGGGACATGGACTGCCTCCACCACGGGAGTTATGGCCCTATAAGAGTCTTTTTTCAGGCCTCTTGTAGCTGGCAGTCAGAAGGCCTTTTTGACTAGTCTTTCTCCATAGCTCTGCCTGTTCAGGCACTTAGAGGGATCCCTTGCCTGGGATCCTTCTCTGTTGCTTGTGTGTCTGACACATAGAGGCCCTCCCTTGACTGGGTTCCTACTCTGTAGATCAGTGTATCAGGCACTTTAAGGGGCACCCTCGGTGGGGTCCTACTCTAGTTCAGTTCATCAGGCATTTGATGGGCCAGTCTCTCTATTGTTTAGCTGCAGATGCTGGCATGTAGGGAGAGAAAGGGTATGGTGATGACTCCAGCCCCTAAGTGTGACTCAGCAGTATTGCCTTGCTTCCATGGCTGTCCGGCTTTCCTCCACAGGCATTTCCCACCATAATCTCCTCCCTCATATCCCCTCGATCCGTTTCTCCACAGTCAACAGCAGCCCTCGCCCTGGGATTTCTTCACAATCCCTACACTTCAGCTCCCAGTTACTATACCTTCCAGGGGACCTGTGTCCCTGTCCAGGGTATATATGGCTGTGGCAAGGACTCTGTGATTCTCACTCCATTTAGGCTGCTACAGATCAGCTGTTTCCCTCTCAGCCTTAAATGTTTCTCCTCCGACTCAGACGTTGCCCCCAATGTGGGGACTGGACCCCTGTTTCAGTTCCCCCACCTAGGAGGGCAGGTCCAGTCCTAGTAACACTCCTGTTTTCCCCCCTAGTTCCTTCATCCTACCGAGTTTTGTGTGATTCTATATATTCTTTTCGCTGGTCAGGTATTCCTGTCCTCTCTCAGCTGGTGTTTTGCGTGCACTTCTGTGTCGGAAGTGTATTCCTGATGTATCCATGGAGAGAGATGTACTCCATGTCCACCTACTCCTCTCCCATCTTGTTCGCCCATATTAGTCACGTTAGTAGCCCTAAAGAAAATAGTCTTATAAGTATATTTGCTGGGTCAAAATTTAAGCGCATTTTCAATTTGGTCAATACTGCCAAAGCTCCATTCAAGAAAGTGACTCAAATATGCATTCCCACCAAGAGCTTATCAAGGTGCCTGTTAATCCACAACTCCACCATAATTATCTGCCTGTGTTAATCTTTGCTGGACAAGATTGTCCACACTCTGGACAAGGAGTGTCCTTAAATACCCAATCTGATGGGTATTTTGTTTGTAAACAGTTAATAAGTAATGAGGAAGATAATATTTTTATATATTTATTGGCTATTTGAAGTTTCTAGTGGCTCATAGCCTTTTCACAGTTTACTGTTGTATATTTTTGTGCATTGAAAGCTGTTTGTGGATTCAGATCACTAGCTTTGTCTGTCATACATGTTTTCAACCCATTTTCCTAGGTTGCAAACTGACTTTTATTATTTGTTTACATTGTTTTTTGTTCCTTTATAAATATATTGGCAATAGGACCTTCTATTGACTTTTTTGTTTTCCCCCAGTTCCAGTGTCTCGCCCTGTCCTCACCCTCAGGACCGCCAGGGCCCAGGTTGTGGTGGGCGATGTATTAGAACTTCGCTGTGAGGCCCAGAGAGGCTCTCCCCCGATCCTGTACTGGTTTTATCACAATAATGTCACCCTGGAGACCAGCACATCTCACTCTGGACAAGGAGTGTCCTTAAACCTCTCGCTGACTGCAGATCATTCTGGGACCTACTCCTGTGAGGCCGACAATGGCCTGGGTCCCCAGCGCAGTGAGGCAGTGACACTTTTTGTCATGGGTAAGTTTTCCATGCCCAGGCCACAGGGCATGAAGAACAAAAAATGTCCTCCAAGGATGCTCTGAGTGCCCTCTCAATAGTTGACTAGGGTGGTGCCTCTCAGGAACAGGTACACAAAGCTGGAAGCATTCCAAGTTGTTATTTTCAGGAGTGTTTCTGAGAGCATGTAATTTGGATGGGAAAAAAGAGCCAAAGAAGACCACTGAATTTACTGTTTATCAGTTACTATCATCCATCCTGACCCTCAACCCTCTCATCAACCACAGATATAATCTTCCCCACAAAGAGAAGAGCCATTTCCTGTGCCACATCTATACCTGCTTAATCTCAAGAGCCCTTGGTTCATCCTCTCTCTCAGGCATCAGCTTCAGGGGTCAGGCAGTTCAAGACCACAAGCCTCTACCTCTGGCTCATGCCTGGCATCTCCCCCTCAGGGCTGACAGGGAGCAAAAGCAGCCTTATTGCCACCAGTGTCACCGGGGGACTGCTCAGCATGATGGCCATTGCTGCCGTGGCACTGCTGTTCTACTGCTGGCTCCTGAGAAAAGCAGGTGGGTGACTCCCTGGCTAACCTTCGCTTGAGTCCTTGTCCTTCCTGTCTCTGTTCCTTTAGGCTCATGCTGCCTTTGGAACCACCCCCAAGCTCTCAACAGCTAATTTCTGCACAATTCCACAGCTCCTACCTTCCCCTCTAGATCCTCCAGAATTTGTCTTCTTCAAATGCCAAGTTGCCAAAACAGCCCTTTTGGGTGGAAGTTGCTTTTACAAGATGTAGTTTATCCAACGTGACAAATTGCAGTGTATCTCCATCTCTACCCTTGAAAGACTCCCAAGGAACAAGAATAGAAGAAGAAAAACTCTGAGAAATAGGAGCAAGAACAGAAATCAAATGAAATTTTGATAACTTATTAATTTTGTAAATGTATGGTACTTTCATAGTAGATAAGTCTCTTTTCCCACATCCATCTATTGACCGTTGTTCTTCACAAACTCCAGGTTAAACAATTATGGATTGTCGGCTACTCTTTTGCATTATAACTATAAACTTCTGGAAGCCAGGATCAGTAGTTTTTGCCCAATCTTCTACCTCCATTGTGAATATCAAAGCAGGGTTCACATTTTAGTGACAATGACTTCTGGCAGGTTCTAGATGAGCCTCCTATGAGCTCTGCTCATAGGTAGACTTGTGACGTCTTCCTTTTCCTAGACTCAATGCTTCTCTGCTTTCCTTTCAGGAGGAAAGCCTACATTTGACTCCTCAAGGTAAGGCCTGGCTGTATTCCCATATGGTTAATGAAATGCCCACTGGATATAAAAATGAAATTGAATCTGGCTACTGCTAAGAATGGGGATTTCCTGATGGCTCAAATGGTAAAGAATCTGCCCTCAATGTGGGAGACCTGGATTTGATTCCTGGGTTGGGAAGATTCCCTGGAGAAGGAAATAGATATCCACTCCAGTATTCTTGCCTGGAGAATTCCAAGGACAGAGGAGCCTGGCATGCTATAGTCCATGGGGTCTTAAAGAATGGGACACGACAGAGGGACTAACACTTTCACTTTCACTGCTGAGAGCACAGTCACTGCTTCATGTCACTGAGAAGGGTTATGCCAATTCCATGTTGCCGCCTCCCTTGGGTTATCTCAAGGCAATTCCCCAGACTTTCTCACCCACCAACTTAACTAAACAGGGCTTTTTTTCTTTTATGCCTGTACGCTCAGTTGCATCTGACTCTTTGCAACCCCATGGACTGTAACAGTCCAGGCTCCTTTCTTTCCATACTTTAAGAAAGATTGGTATCTCAGAGAAATCCATAATTAGAAAGGCTCAGAGGAACTCGGGTTGGTTTGGATGTTGCTACCATGAGCTTGCTCAGGAATAGCTGTGGTGTGGCTCCTAAAGTCAACCTTGGGAATCCAAGATGGCAGTACCTTCTTCACAGGCCCCACCTCCTATTAGCAGAGAGGTGTCTCTGGATGGCCAAGTTGTGTGGCTTCATCTTCTTGGCTGTCATCACAACAGATATTGGTTAGCTGGGCTGGCCATGACCTAATCAGAGCTTTCCAGGCTTATTAACCTTACAGCATGTTAGGAAATGGATGGATTCTGTGGTCATGGTGATCACTCACACAAACTAGGCAACAGTGGACCAAGGATGTATGTCCTTGGTTTGAATCTTGGCTCTTTCCTTTTCTAGTTACATAGTCTTCAGCAAGTCATCTGTTAGAACCTCCATTTCTTTTCCATCTATAAAATAGAGAAAAAAACAGAATCAACTTAATATTGTTATAGGTACTAGCACAGTGCTTGGTACATACCAGATACATACCATAAAGTCTGGATTAATATTATGATTTATAATTTAATAGTCCCTAATAATAAACTGTTTATTATACACTCATCTATGTTTCCAGGCTTGACAACTATCCTGTGATAAAGACTTGCTAACAGGGAATGATCCTTAGAACTACTTTTTCAGGATTTCTGGGAAACATCAATGTTTCTGTTTCATAGGAATCCTTCAGCCCCAGATCCCCAAGAGTCCACCTACTACAATGTACCGGGCTGGATAGAACTGCAACCAGTATACAGCAATGGTGAGGACTGAAGACCCTCCATTTGGGCAGGGACTCCAGGGTTTGTCTGGGAAGGGGTGGGACAGGAAATGAGGAAGGGGCAGTGCAGAGGCTCAGAGGGCTCTGCTCCCTCTAGAGAATAAGCTATGACTGGGGAACAAAAATGTAGCAAGACAAGGGGGCAAGAATCTTAGAATCCTCTCAAGTGTCATCTTCTCTCCAAGTAAATCCTAACAGAGGCGAGGTGGTGTACTCGGAAGTCTGGAGTGTGAAGAAGGAGAACAAACCCACAGGTAAGACCCAAGGACCCTTGATTTTGGTGGTTGATTGCTGTGTGTGGCTCAGTCTCCACCCCTTCAGTGGGTCTGGGCCAACCAGACATAGATGTGTCCCTTGCGTTGGGTCACTGGACTTCTTGAGTTATGCCCAGCTATATTGGGCTTCCCTGGTGGCTCAGGGAGAAGGCAATGGCACCCCACTAAAGCATCTGCCTGCAATGCGGGAGACCTGGGTTCAATCCCTGGGTCAGGAAGATCCCCTGGAGAAGGAAATGGCAACCCACTCCCGTATTCTTGCCTGGAGAATCCCATGGATGGAGGAGAACTGAGATTAACTCAAGCTTATTGTGCAGAACTGCTTTCTCTTTTCTCTATGGATGGCCTCAGCATCATCTGAGTAATGAAGCCATTGCCCTAGGCAGTCACTTAATCCCTCAGAGCTTCCATGTCCTGTCTGTGAAATGAGACAGGACTGTCTCAATGCCTGTATCTATTTTTTAATGCTGCTGTGGCAAACAACCACAAGGGCTTAAACAATACTAGTTAATTATCTTACTGTGCTGTAAATCAGGCATCTAACTCAGGTCTCACTGGGCTAAAATAAGTGTCCACTGAGTTCCTTCCTGGAAGCTCCAGGGAAGAATATATTTCCTTGCCTTTTTTCAGCTTCTAAAGGATGCCCCTTTCCATGGCACATGGTCCCATCCCTCTGTCTTTAAAGCCAGCAATGTAGCATCTATCTAACCATTCCTTCCATAGTCAATGTTGCCTCTGATCACAGCTAGGAAATGTTCTCAGATTTTAAAGTTCTCCTTAAAGTCCCCTCTGGATAATCTAGGAAAATCCCTCCATTTCAAGGTCCTTAATCTTAATCACATGTGCAAAAATCCCTTTCTCCATCTAGGGTCACATAGTCACAGGTTCTAGGGGTCAGGATGTGGACATCTTTGTGGGAGACGTTATTTAGCTAACCATACTCTCTCATAGGGTTATTGTAAGGACCAGATGAGGAAGCAGATGTAGAGATGCTATAGCAGCAACAGAATCTGAGCACCTTTTATGATGAGTCTATGCTGGTTGTCTGGCTGTGTCAATATTTCTCCCTCCTGGTAGATGGTCTGCAGTGAACAATCCCAGCCTGGCTTCCTCTTGCAGGCAAAGGAAAGAACAACCTTTGGGGCTGTTTTAATTCTATTCTGAAAAAATCTGCCATGTGATTTTAGCTATTCTGCTTCCCCCCCTTTTTTGATCCCTCTTATATAAAATCAAATGACAAATGAACTGTATTTTTTTGTTCTATTCTTGGTTCAGTGGCCTCTTGACCTCTCACATGGATGAACTCATTCATACTTATAATCCCCTTTGATGAGAGTATTGCTATTATTTCCACTTCTTAGATGAGGGAATGGAGGCAAAGATACCTTAAATGACCAGCCTGAAGTCACAGAACAGTTTGTCTCCAGAATCCAAGTGTTGGGCCAAGCTCTGCTTCTCAGGACAGTTCCAGGGAGCCTTAGAATTCACTCCAAGCTAAAAGACAAAGTCCTGCTTGATGAATGCCATATTTCATTCCAGCTCTAAGAAAATAGAGTAATAATGACAGCAACTTCTAGTATCATATCAACATGTGTTGAGCAGTTCTTATGTGCCTGATACAGTTCTGAGTACTATAAATAAATGTTAAATTGTATATGCCTTAAATATATACACACATATTTATAGTTTGTTAATAGCCTTCAGAATTGTACCCTCACACTGGAATTGCTCAATGTATAACAGATATTAGAAATCACATGGACACACAACCCTATAGATAGATATTATTATTCCCATCATCCAGATGAGACAACTAAAGCAGGAGATACTGTGTGACTCGTCTAAGGCCACAGAGGTGGTACAGCTGTCCTGGAGCTCAGTTTAGGTGCTCTGGATCTGGAATCTGCTTCAAGCCAGCTGCTTCTCCATAACGTGCATGCATGCTCAGTCAATGTCTGACTTAGTGATCCCGTGGTCTGTAACCCACCAGGCTCCTCTGTCCATGGGGTTCTCATGGCAAGAATACTGGAGTGGGTTGCCATTTCCTCCTCCAGAGGATCTTCTCGACCCAGGGATCGAACCCACATCTACGCTGGCAGGTGGCTTCTTTACCACTGAGCCACATGGGAAGCCCCTCTCCACTATTAATCTATGATCAAAGCATAAACAAGATTAAAATAGATTTCTTCCTTTTGAGAGCCCCTGAGGGAGCTCCGCATGGGGAACAAAGAGTGTAGTGATGCCGCGGAGATAGCTGGTGGAAGGTGTGAGGCTGAGGGTCTTAGAAAAGGTTCAGTGGCTGTGCAGGCCCCATGGAGAAGGCTGTGGCTGGGCTGATGGCTTGGATACAAGTGGAGAATTGAGTTCACAGTTGAATGCTTCCCTTCTCTCCACAGCAGCCTCTGAACCAGAGCCTTTTAAGAAGACGGTGAGTCCCATGCCCTGTGCACCCTCCCATCTCAGGCCCACTGATCTCTGCCCCTCACCTGTGTGCTCTTTTTCCCAGGATTCCTGTGTCATCTACTCCCAGGTAAAGGGGGCTTCCACCGCAGCCTCTAAGCCCCAGTTCTTGGATCCATTGACTCCTCACAGATGAGTCCCCATAGCTCCAGACTGCTGCCTCAACCTCTGCACTCCAGAGCCATTCTTGTGGGGTGGGGGAAGGGACATCGAAGTGGGAAGATTTAAGCCACCCCAGGCCACACCCTGCAGCCAGTGCCTCCAGTGCCCACACCCTCATCTGAAAAAAACACAGGGCCCCAAGGGACTCCTGTCGACTTCCAAATTGACAGCCCTGCCACATATCCCGAACAGCATATTGTTCTCAACCCAGGGCCCATGATATTGCCCGGCTTCCTTATTGTGCTTGAGCTTCAGGCATATCCCCACTATTCTTCCATGAGGATGACACCCGAGCTCTGCCATGAATACAACTTGCTCTCAGTCAATGCTTTTCTCAGTTGCCATCAGTCTGGTATGGCTATGCACACACCCATGAGATGTGTACACTGGATTTGTTATAGACCTCTCCATGGTGGGACTGCATTCCATACTCACCTGTGTGTCTGAAACTCTAAGCTCAGCATCTGACACCAGGATAGCTTCTCTCCTGCCCATGTAACAATATCTACCTGTCCAAGTATGTGGATTTCACACACTAGGACCTAGATCCTTCCCATCCTGCCAGAAGGAACCTAGCACAGTCATGGCCAGGAGGACCAGAGATGCAGATAGAATGCAAATTGAAATATAAGAGGTGCTTATTACTACTTGAATGAATGAATGAATAAATGAGGAAGATATTATGGATCATTATGATGTATTCTTACCCTCAAACTGGCATCTGATACACTGTGCTTCCTAGGAAATTCAGGAAATAGGAAATAAATTCAGAGAAGGAGTTTGAGTGAGGAGAGATCTGTTCAGAAAGCAAGAAGGCTTCTCAAACTTCAAACTGCTTATGGGTAACCTGGGGATCACAGAGTCTTATTCAGTGGGTCTGGGTGGAGGCTAAGACCCTGTATCTATAACAAGCTCCCATGTGATGCTGATGCTACTGATCCTAAAAGTCTACTAATCCTAGGAGTCTACCAAGTACCCAGACCTTGTAGGTTTTGGCAGAGGTTCATGGAGAAGCAGTGAAGGCTGCTTCTGTCCATTGCCCAACTCCATAGGGGCCACTGATACAGCTCACATGATTCCTGCACTGTTCTTCCATCAGAACACCATCAGCTGCTGTTACTAAAAGAACTTCTCTTCTATACGCTGGGATGCATCAGTCACCCTGGGTCCAGGAAAAAGCAGTTGCCACTATCTTTGTTTCCTCACCTCGGGCCTCATATTTCTTCCATAAAGGGATTGAATACACTGTGAATAAATATACCCTGTAGCTTTCTCCATTCAAAGTTGATCTGTCTCATCTCTGAGCCATAGGATGCTTTGTTCCATTTTTATGATGCGCATCACACCTTATCTTGATCTCCACCCTCCACTGGATTGTACAGAGGGAATCATTTCCAAGCCCCATTGCCTAGAATAAAACCCTTCGCAAGGAGTTCATGATCCTTCTCCACACAGTGCTGTCCACTTCCCTCTCCAGGCTTTCCCACAGTTGTTGTTCTTCACACCCTATTCTCAGTCGCAGGGTGATCTTCCCCATTTTCTAATATAGACTGTTTGTACTTCCTCCATAGAAGGGCTTTCCCGTTATTTGCATATCCTGGAATCCTGTTCATTCACCAAGCCCCAAGTCAAATGTCAGCCCTTCCTAGAATTGATCTGTCTTCGGGATCTCATAGCATTTTCTTTTTTTCGGCCACTTTGTTTTTTTAACTGAATGATATTTGCTTCACAGACTTTTGTGGTTTTCTGTCATACATCAACAAAAATCAGTCATAGGTGCACCCAACTCCCCTCCCTCCTGAACCTCCCTCTCATCTCCCTCCCCACCCCACCCTTCTGGATTGTCACAGAGCCCCTGTTTGAGTCCCCCGAGTCATACCTAGAGCCTGTTATAAAGAGTGAGGTAAGTCAGAAAGAAAAATATATGTATCATATACTGATGCACATACCTGGAATCTAAAAAGATGGTACTGATGAATTTATTTTCAGGGCAGCAATGGAGAAACAGACATAGAAAACAGACCTCAGGACACAACAGGAGGGGAGGAGGGAGAGGGTGAGATGTATGGAGATGGTAACATGGAAATTTATAATACCATATGTGAGACAGCCAGTAGGGATTTGCTGTGTGACTCAGAGAACCTACAGCACTTTTACACAGTGAGACTTGGAATCACTAATGGTTGATGTTTGGAGGGAACATAGTTTAAACCACTTCTCTAACTTTGTGGTTGGAAGTTGAGAACCAGAGAGGAAGTGTAACTAGCTGAAAATTAAGCAACCAGTTAGTGGCAAAGGGCACACTAAACTAAACCCAGGAGAGTGCTCTTTCCTCTACATGGTTCCTCTGCTACAAAGACATGTGCATTTTTGTGTCACCAACAAGACTGAGTTCCTTAAAAGCAAAGCCCAGGTGGCCAGCGTGGTGCCTGGTATTCAACCGGTGCTCAATGAATGGTTGTCAAATTGGATGTCTATCAAATCCCCTGACAAATAAATATCACCTCCACAAATTCATTTATACCCCAGAGAAGTGCATACATGTCCTTCAATCTCAGAGCTTTTTTAATTTATATATATAATCTCAGTAAAAATCATTGTTATGAGATCCATCTCTCAGTTTGAGATGAATGCTGTGTTTTGTTCAAAACCTGGGTGACCTGCAGATATCTCAAACATGACATAAAACCCAGTCTGTTGTCCCCATGAAACCTGCTCTCCTTCCTGTGTTCTCTCTCCTCTTTCCTTCCCTCCTCTCTTCCTTCTCTCCTTCCCTATCTCTTCCTCCCCGCTCCTCCCTTTGCCTTCTTCTTCTCCTCCCTTCCCCCTTCTTCTTCTGCTTTTCCTTTGTCTTCTGTCTGCCCCTCGCTCTCTGTGTTTTCCATCGTCTTCTTTTCCTAGTTGTAGATAGCACTATCTAATCACCCAAGACAGAAGATGCATAGCCTTCTCTGAGTCTCTACATTGAATTGGTCACCCAAGCCAGTTCAGCCAACTGTCTTTCCTTGGACACACCACACAGCATGCAGGATCCTAGGCCCAGGATGATGAATCAGATCTGGGGGGCCATGCAATAGAAGCATGGAGTCTTAATCACTGGACCACCATGGAACTCCTGGTCAACTTTATTTTTGAACTGTCTCCCAAATCACATCTTCCTTTAGTGTCCACCCCTACTGCCTTAGTACACGCCCTTGTCACCTGCCACCAGGACTGCATAGTATTCTCACAAGTGCTTTCTCCACTTCCAGATTCCCTCCTTGCACAGCCACTCCCAACAGATGTGCCAGGATGCCCTCCCAACAGAGTTACTAGTATGATCTTTCTAAAACCCAGCTCCACTTACTACTCTGCTTGAAATCCTTCAGTTATTCAGAGTTCAGGCTCCATCATGGGGTATAAGGCTCTTCCTGACCTAGATCCAACTTACATTTACAGCTCTAGCTCCCAATATCTCCTTTAACAGACAAGAACCCTTACCATGTATTCCTGCCACACAAACTTCTTTCCATTTCCTACACACACCACCTTCTTTCAAGTAGCCATGACGTTTTTCTCCTTTTTTTTCTATCAAAATCACTCATCCTTCAACACCTAATTCAAACGTCACCACTCAGTGAGGCCTCATTTCTCTCAATGGGTTTCCATAACCTATGTTTCTTACACTTCTTACAAAAGTGTATGTGTGTGTGTGTGTGTGTGCATGCGCACACGCGCACGCATATACTTCTCTCCCTAGACTACTTAAAACCTATCTAGAGTTGAGTGTTACAGCTAGTTCTAGTTTATAACCCTCCCATCACCCTCATATCAGCCTCAGCACACAACACCGGGCCTGGTGAATCATAGAGACTCAATTTATAGTGAATAAATGAATGCGCAACAGTATTGAACTGACTTTCCCTATTTTCCTCAGAATAACACCTAAAGCATCAAAGTTGAGCTCAAAAGTTGATAACAACTCACATGTGCTGCAGAGGAACTTTTGACACAATCCCACAGGATTGACTCGGAAGTGGCTGCATGACTCTTGAGCACCTCCCTGGCTTCTCACACCTCTTCTATCAGCTGTTGGTCAGAGTTCGTTGAAATGGGTGATTGGGGAGGAGATGGTGGTTGGTGGGGAGTAATGGGCATTTTACTTTCCCTCCCCACTCCATCCAGGAGAAGACAGAACTCCACCCCTCACCTCACCACTCAAGGAGAACTGTTGATCCTTGGGCAGAAAGCAGAGCCCAATGAGAGAGTGTTTAAGAGATCTTGACATGAGTGCCCTGGGGCTTGGGGATGTTAGAGAGAACACTTTATTTCTCACTCTTGTAGTTTCCTCTCATGGGAAGAGAGTTCTATTAGCATCACACTTATGGCCTCCAGTAGTTTTAGAAGGAGAGCATAGTCCAGCCCTTCTTTTTTCATGGCCAAGAGCAACCCACAGGATTGCATGTTCCTCTCTGTTCTAAATTCTAAAGGGTCTGCCTCTACATGGGATACTGACAGTTTCACAGGCATAACCCTGACCTCAGTGTTTGCGCAGGAGGCTTCAAACCTTGAGAAGCAAAATAGAGAATTCAGGGGAGCCAAATGCACAGCAAGAGATGAGGTTTCTGTTCCAGGCAGGGCAGACAGCTCTATGCTTTGGTGGTGTTTACCAGATATAGACCATGTGGGTTTCTTTTACTGTTTTTTTTTTTTTTTTTTTTTATGACAATGTTTGGAGCTGAGTTGGCTTTTGGGGGCTGAACTTGAGAGAGGAGCTCTAAGCCTCAGACTGCGTTGTTTGGTGGCAGGTCACTAGAACTTGGGCAAAGTTTTGACCAAGGGCTGTAGGGCTGGGGGTGTGCACATTGACCATTAAGCTATGGTGAGCAAGTGCACAGACTCTTCTGGTTGCAGTGGCCCCAGACATAGCTTGCACTATTCCTGTGGTTGTGAATTCAGGCAGCTGCTTCTGCTGGTCAAAGGTTCCAGTTTCTTCTGGCACTCGGGGGCAGAACCTCTCTCATACACATGCCGTGAACCTTCCCTCTATAGTCTAAGGCTCCCAATCAGGCTGAAGTGCAAATGTGCAGAGAAGTTGATTCTGACAATGGCATATTGGAAGCAATGGAAATATTTTGCTCCTTTTCTCCTCTCTACAGTCCCCTGCCTAAATGCACCACTCAGAGATGCAAAGCTTTATTTACATAACTTCTTTGAGGGCTCCTTGAGTGAAAAAGCAATTGATTTGTTGCAAGACTGTGGCAGGTTTGGGGTGCATGCATGCAAGCTGCTTCAGTCGTATCCAATTCTTTGCCACCCTATGGACTGTAGCCAGCCAGGGTCCTCTGTCTATGGGATTCTCTAGGCAAGAATACTAAAGTGGGTTGCCATGCCCTTCTCCAGGGGATCTTCCCAACCTAAGGATCCAACCTGTCGCTTAGGTCTGCATTGGCAAGCAGGTTTTGTTTTTGAGTTTTTAAAAAACCCACTAGCGCCACCTAGTGGCACCTCTGAGCCACAAGGGGAGCCCCAAGTTAGGGCTGCTGCTGCTGCCGCTAAGTTGCTTCAGTCGTGTCCGACTCTGTGCGACCCCATAGACGGCAGGCCACCAGGCTCCCCCATTCCTGGGATTCTCCAGGCAAGAACACTGGAGTGGGTTGCCATTGCCTTCTCCAATGCATGGAAGTGGAAAGTGAAAGTGAAGTCGCTCAGTCGTGTCCGACTCTTAGCGACCCCATGGACTGTAGCCCACCAGGCTCCTCCGTCCATGGGATTTGTTACACAATCTTAAATGTGTTCTTTCCCAGTCTCTCTCCTATCCCTTCTCCCTCTTGCTCCCCTGAGATTATACTCACTCATAGTGTGTTAGCTCACAAGCTTGTGCTTCAGGCTATCTTCTAGATGAAAGTCAAGGGTCCAGCAAAGCTAGCAGCCTGAAAAAGGGGCTCATTTTTCCTTCAACAGAACGGTTTTTCGGAACAGCTATGGCTGTGGCCAAGCTTCAGCCATAAAACAGAATATGTTCATTCAAGGCCTTTGGTGTATTGAAAGCCAGGGCAGTCTTTTCTGCTTTCAGTGCAATGGCAGCTATTTCCATGTGTGTCACAGAGCTTTGCAAGCTGTTCAACATTAGGGCCTTGCCAAGATAGGCAGGGCTGGGTCTGCTGATCTAATCGCAGATGAGCGTTTTGACAAGGACACCAAACACTAGAGACATGAGCCTGAACTGCAGCCCTGCGCTGCCTTACAGAGCACAAGGGAGGACACTTGTCTCCACTACAGGACTTCAAAGAATACAAAGACAGGACAAGGGGAACGCATCCCTGGGAGCCCCTGGGATGCCCGGCTGCAAATTGAGAGACGACAACAGCAAGAACAACTCAGGACTAAAGGAAAAGATCTGCTCAGTGTCTCTGATTTTGGGGCCACAGACCCAACAAAGTTCATACTCAGTGCAGCTCTGAGAAGGTGGTGCTACCAGGCTCTAAAAAGGAAATTTTAAAATTCTTCAATGGAGAAGAAAGATGTCTCCTAGGTGAATTTCTACCCCTTTCCCAGGATGGTGAATTCATAGTTGCAAACAAATCTTAAGATTTCCTCCATTTTAGTTTTGTGGTAGATCACAAATTATAGACTCTAAACTTTATAGAGATTTAATTCTGGTGAATCTTTTCCATCTACCCTCCATGATTCAGACACCAGTCTCTTTGGCAATGCTAAAAGCTAGACTCTTGGGACCCAATTATGTTGGGATAAATGTTTTATTAGCTTGATATTAGCTTCTTTTCTAAAGTCAGTAAGTGTAGGGTCAGTGCTATGATATTCTGACATGTCCTATTAACTCTCTGGATTCTTTCAAATAGTGTGTTTGTTCACTCTGGCTGCTATAACAAAAATACCATAGACAGTAGCTTATGAACAGCAGAAATTTATTTCTTAGGGTGCTAGAATCTGTGAAATCCACAACCAAGGTGCTGGCAGATTTAGTATCTGGTGAACGTTTGCTTTTTGGTACTTAAATATGTCTTCACATGGCAGAAAGGGTAAAAAGAGCTCCCTGGGATCTTTTCATAAGGGCATTAATCCCCTTCATCAGGGTCTTTGCCTGCATGGCCTACTCACCTACCAAAGGCCCTCACCTCTTAATACTATTATATTGAGGATTAGGTTTCAACATATAAATTTGAAGGGGTCACAAGCATTCAGTATATAGCAAATTGTAAGGTACATAATCTATGAGTTTGCCTTTGGATAAGTGGAGCATGAAAAATAATATTAGTAGTAATAAGTGATAACACATTAAGCTTTAAAAGAATATATGAGATAATTATTCTCAAAGGGAAAAAAGAGCAGGCAAAAGTTCTTATTTACAGAGGACAACAAATAATAAATGTAGAAAAAATGCTGACATTAGGAAATCACCACTTTGCAATCCCATGGTAGCAATAGACTCAGGCAAGGATCACCCATGGATGTTAAAATCACTGGATGAGAGGTTGTTAGGAAAAAAGAGATCCACATGGTCTCAATTCATCTCTATCCATAGTACTTGCTTATCAAAAGGGAAATTTTACCTTTGCAATGGAGAGATCTGGCAGGGCCAGTTTTCACTAAGGGATCAAATGTGGCATCACTGGTAATGGGGGACCCTGGGTGATCTCTAATGTGGTGCAATGGGGAGTCCAGTCTCCCTTTCACAGAGCTGTTATCAAAGAAGCTGACCGAGAACCTACATGAGGAGACAAATTCAGAACGTGGGCCATTCTGAGGGAGATTCCTCAAAACTGCCAGTGTCACAAAAGATGAGAACAAAATAGCAGTGAGACCAAGGGAGACTGGAGAGACATGACAACCTCATAGGAGCCTTGACTGGATCCTGGATCCCCAAAAAGCCATAGGAGAGACTAGGGGAAATTGAATACAGGCTATACGTTATTGATAATATTGAATCAATAACCTAGTATTATTGTATAAATATTTTAAAATATATTTTGAATGCCTTCAAATGATTCATGTGAAAGAAAGAAAGAGCACAAATGTGGCAAAAAACTTAATTGGTGAATGCAGGGAGGGCATACAGATTTGCATTGTACTAGTCTCTTTTCCAGCCTTTCTGAGGTTTGAAAACTTTTAAAATAAATCAGGTTGGGAAGAAGCACTTCAGACACTTGGCATCAAACTGATAGGTGCCCTGAGGTGCTGAGAGAACTCACCCAGCCCTGTGTGCCATCATTTCCCACTACTGGGGTCGTGAGAATCCTGTTTGGCTCAGGTACTGAGACACGTTGGCCAAGGATAAAGCCACATAGGACACCAGCTTTCTCATTTAAAATATTTTATTTTAGAATCCTTAAGAATTTAATTTTTGAACTGCCTTTCTTTCTTGAACATTTCCTAATGGGATGGAGTTTGTTTTCAACATCAGAGTATCTTTGTGTTGGCATGTTATGACTGGAAAGTAAATATCACCAGACTTCACTGCAGAACCTCTGATAGATGGTTAGGAAATATAGACGAAATAACTAGTGATGGGTAATAGAGAAGAAACTCTCAGCTTCAGGTGCACTGTGAGCTGGAGTGGACTTTTGTTAGTCACTGTTCTGACCCATTTTGGAGCTCTCTATAAAACCCCAACTTCCCACCTCTGTTCCCAAGAGTCTACACAGAGACGGAATATTTTGTTTTGGGGGTACAGTCTCACATAGATGGGATCAGTAGATTTTTTTCTGTTGCCCACACTTGTAATTGACCACAGGCTTAATAGATAACAACAGTGAGCTGAACAAAAATCTAGGGAGCTTTAAGATTTTCTCTAAACACTCCCTATTCTTCCCCAGTTAGTGGATGATGGCCATTTGTCCACACGTCTTCACTGACAAGTCTATTCTATCCAAATTCTAGGCATGGGATTTGTTCCCTAATTTATTCCTCTCTACCCAGGACCAGTGTGAGCCTGTAATCTAGGTAAGTGTGTCTTCTCTGAGGGCAGAAACTTTCCTTCAGGTGGCCTGTCTCAAGTTCCAGCCTGGGGAGAGGTAGTTAGCCACCCCATTTGGTTCTCATGGTTCTTCAGCTTTATTAATAATTGCATTAAGGTTCTCCAGAGAAACAGAGCCAGTAGTAGATCTATCTACTATCTATCTATCTATCTATCTAGAAGAGGGATTGATTTATTATAAGGAGTTGGCTCATGCAATCATGGAGGCTGACAAGTCCCCAGTTTGCCAAATGCAAATCTGGGGAACCAGAAGAGCTGATGGTGTAATTCCAGTCCCAACACCAAAAGGTTAGAGACCTAGGAAGAGCCAATATTTCAGTTTGAGTCCAGAACTGGAGAAAAGTGGATGTCCCCGCTAGTCAGGCAGGAGAAATTCTCGCTCTCTTGGAAGAAGGCAGCCTTTTTTGTTCTTTCCAGCTTTCAACTGATTGATGAGGTCCACCCATATTAAGAAGGGCAGTCTGCTTTACTCAGTCGGCCAATTCAAATGCTAATCTCATTCAAAAACACCTTCACAGACATACCTAGAACAGTATTTGTACAACTGTCTAGGCACCACATGGCCCAATCAAGTTGTATATAAAATTTATCATCATCAACATAAAAGTGATCTACAGGCTACAATATATGTTTTGGTTTTCTTCTTAATTGGTTCAGAACTCTGACAAGGAAGAGTAGTGTTTCTTTGGGGGTGGAGTGTGGGGATATCCTCAAAGAGGAGAGGTACCTGCCTGGCCTCCCTTACTTTGGTGATTAAAGAATGCTAAGCATTTCAAAGATACACTGGCTTTCTCTTTCTGTTTTGTCCTTTGTCCTGTCTCAAGGTCCATCTTTCTCTTTGACATCTGGCTGACACACAAAATCTCCTGATTTAACTTCTATGTCAACTAGACAACCTTGCTGTCTTTCCCCTCTTCTGATCTTCTCTGATCAATACTACCCACTCAGCAGAGATCTAACTCATAAGAATAGTTGCGATTTATTGAAGAATTAATAAATATAAGGCAGCATGCTAGGGCATTATGCTAGATATGGAAGCAAACTAGATGTCCATGGATAAAGATGAGACACATATATACAATGGAATACTAGTCAGACATAAAAAGAGTGAAATAATGCCATTTACAGTAACATGGATGGTCCTAGAGATTATCATACTAAGTGAAGTCAGTCAGACAAAGACAAATATATGATATCATGCTTATGTGGACTCTAAAAAAAATGACACAAATGAAATTATGTACAAAACAGAAATAGATGCACAGACATAGAAAACAAACTTATGGTTACCAAAGGGGAAAGGGCATGGGGGAAGGATAAATTAGGAAATTGGAATAAACATATACATACTACTATATATAAAATAGATAACCAACAAGATCTACTATACAACACAGGAAAATATATTCAATATTTTGTACTAAGCTATAAGGGAAAACAATCTGAAAAAGAATATATATGTATGACCGAATGGATTCTCCAGACATGAATACTGGAGTGAGCTGCCATGCCCTCCGCCAGGGGATCTTCCCAACCCAAGGATCGAACCCACGTTGCTTATGTCTCCTGCATTGCAGGCAGATTCTTTACCACTAGCACCACCTGGGAAGCCCCTTACGTATAATATATAACTGAATATATATACATATATATGTATATGTATATATATATATATACACACACACATATATATTATATAACTGAATCACTTTGCTGTACACCTGAAACTAACACAACATTGTAAATCAACTATACTTCAATTACATTTTTAAAATAAATAAATAGATAAATACATTTTAGCCATAAAAAAAAGAGAGCATGCACTAGTAAGTTGGAGCTAGCAGCTTCATAACTCTTCAGTGCATACTCTTCGCCTCTTCACCCAGGGTCCTTAGAGGGCTTCATGAATCATGACACCTGGAGTCAGAGGCCTGGCTCCTGTGTGGTCTCCTACTGCTAACTATCCAGCCTCTCCTTGCTCTGTTTCCCTCACCTATAAAACAGAAAAAATAACAACAGCTGCTTGGCTGTGTTATTTATTGAAAGAGATAATGTTTGTATAAACATCGTGCAGGTGTTCTCAGAGCAGGTGGTGAGGTACCTGTGTTCATTACAAAGTTTGCATTACTATCTGTTTGCTGTTATTGGTCCCTACTCCATCATTACAGTGAAGCAGCTGCTGAACTGCCAAAAAGATACTCCAGAAGAAGAGAGTGGAAAAAATTTGTTAGCCCTTTTAATGTGAAAGGAATGGGATAATTAGATGGGAAGTGTCAGAATACGTGCCTTTAGTATTTCAGGGACTGACCTATGTAATTTGGGTTTTATCCGATCATTTAGCAGAGAAATAAAAGCAAGGGGGTGATTTTGCTAGATATACTCTCCCAGGTCTCTTAGTGACAAAAGATCATGTCGTTTGATTACAAAAGAGCTTTGAATAAATTCTAATTCCTAGGGCCAGGGCCCAGAATATCCTGTAGCTTTAGGTTTGCTGGTACCAGGTAGCTGAAGAGATCAAAGTCTGGTATGAAAGAGAGAAAATGAGAGTGCTTGGGTTGATGGGTATTTCAAGGCTTTTTCTCCATGCTCCAGCTCTCAGCTTCCCTTTATTCCTGACCATTACCATTCTCATTTGCATCTCTCCTGTGCTTGTTCCACACTTCTGAACCTGACTGTCCTCTTAAGTCTTCAAATGGAGAATCACAGTGCAAGCCCAATGGATAGGTCTGGTCCAGAGTTGACCATGTGGCCATGTCAATGAGACTGTGTGAGAATTAGAAGAAGAGATGAAAGAATAATGTTGAAACGAAGATATCCCCCACTCACCCTCCTTCTCTTGGTCCAGGCTACCCTCTCTCCATCAAGGACACATTACAGTGCCTTGGCAAAAATAGAATAAGTTCTATGTGTGGGGGCAGGAGGAGAAGAACTTCTGTGCCCAGAACCATGGAGTAACAGGGGTGTAGAGAAGGTCAGGGAATGGCTTGGGGGACCCAGCAGGACCAGGGATTCCAGGGCTGTGACTCAGGATTTGAGGGGTGTGAAAGACCAGGGGGAGGTCAGTCTAATTATCAAATCTTATATTTAGAGGAGAACTTGAAGGTCATCCACTTTTAATACTTTTCTCATGCTTGATTCCCTCCACATTATCCTTCCTGAGACACCACCCAGCCTATGATGGAATATATCAAGGTACAGGAAGCTGAGCACTTCACATGGTCTGAAATTACAGAAGGTTGGAGGTGGAGGGAAGCCTTGAAACCAACTGGACCAGTGAATGTTGTGGTGGAAAATCCTCATGCTGCCTATTAACCTTGCACTCTGGAAGCCACCTTCCTGTAACTGTCACCTTTAAGGAGATTCTGCTCCTTGGACTTATTAACTAGATTGCTTCCTCCAGGGGTCACCTTCAAACAGCTGGGCTGGTGGAGCACACCAGTGTGGGAGAACCCCAGTTCTCCTCACTGCCATTCTTTCACTAGTTCACCAAATTTAATTTTGTGCCTACAACTGAGTCTGGCAGCACACCAGGCACTTGGAATACATCAGTGAACACAATAGATCAAGACTGTGCCTTCAAGAAGCTGACAACCTAGCTGAGGAAAAGATATGAAACAACAAACATGATAATAAGTAACAGATGCAGTAATTTAGAGGGTGGCATGTGCCATGGAGAAAGAAGATGTAGAGCAGAGTAAGGAGGATCAGGAGTGGCCAGCAGGCCACAGTTTTAAGTAGGGTGGTCAAGGAAATCCTCACTGAAAAGGTGACATCTGAACAAAGGCAGGATAAGTTCAATGGACAGCTAATAGGCCTTCAAGGTAGGAGGATCCTTGGAAGAGGCCCTAGGCTGCAAGCCAGTATTATATCTGACAAGTTTGAGAATAGATGGCAGGGAACAATGGTGGAGGTGGGAAGACCAGTTAGGAGGCTACTTTACGGTCCAGGTGAGAGGTGATGATAGCATGATGGCTCAGACAAGGGGGAGGGGTGATCAGAAGGGTTGGGATACTGGATGTATTTTGGACACAGAGTGCACAGGATTTCCTGATAGTGTAGATGTAGAATATGAAAGAGAAAAAAAAATCAACATGACTATGAAATAGTTGACCTGAGCAACAAGAAGGATGACAAGTCAGTCCTGAGCTGGAGAATGGTGGAAGTGAAACAAGTTTGGGGGAAAAGATCAGGAGTTTAGTTTTGAACAAGTTGCATCTGAGATGTGTATTGCATGTGTAAGTGGAGATGTCAAATAGTCAGGGATGGGAGTCTGGGATGGAAAGAGAGGTCTGGAGACAGACATGTGAGAGTCTTTGGCATAAAGACAGCACAAGACCATCAAGGGAGTGCCCAGTGACAGGGAGCTCTTTCATGACCACTTCAGAAATTCACTTTGGTGGCCTGCCATGTTTTAGGATGGTCAAATGGTCAATGAGCACAACAATTTACTCCTCTCTTTCTCTAAATCCACCAAAATATTAATCTTTATCATTTATTGGTGACTGTCCTAACGGTTTGCATGTATTATCTTCAGTTCAGTCGCTCAGTCATGTCCAATTCTTTGCAAACCCATGGACTGCAGCATACCAGGCTTCCCTGTCCATCACCAACTCCCGGAGCTTATTCAAACTCAGGTCCATTGAGTCGGTGATCCCATACAACAATCTCATCCTTTGTTGTCCTGTTCTCTTCCTGCCTTCAATGTTTCCCAGCATCAGGGTCTTTTCCAATGGAGTCAGTTCTTCACATCAGGTGGCCAAAGTATTGGAGTTTCAGCTTCAAAGTCAGTTCTTCCAATGAACATTCAGGACTGATTTCCTTTAGGATTGACTGGTTTGATCTCCTTGCAGTCCAAGGGACTCTCAAGAGTCTTCTCCAGGGGGCGGCCTAAGATGGCAGAGGAATAGGACAGGGAGACGAATTTCTCACCCACAAATTCATCAAAAGAACATTTAAACGCTGAGTAAATTCTACAAAACAACTTTTGAATGCTGGCAGGGGACATCAGGCACCCAGAAAAGCAGCCCATTGTCTTCAAAAGGAGGTAGGAAAAATATAAAAGATAAAAAAAGAGACAAAAGAGATAGGGATGGAGCTCCATCCCAGGAAGGGAGTCTTAAAAAGAGAGAAGTTTCCAAACACCAGGAAACACTCTCACTGCTGAGTCTGTGGCTAGCCTTGGAAGCACAGAGGGCAACATAACAGGGAGGAAAAATAAATAAATAATAAAAACCCACAGATTACGAGCCCAACGGTAACTCCTCCAGCGGCAAAGCAGCGCAGATGCCTGCATCTGCCACTAGCAAGCGGGGGCTGGGCAGGGAGGCGCGGGCTGCATTGCTTACAGTAAGGACTGGACCTGAATGACCCGAGGGCAATCAGAGTGAACTAACTGGGCTAGCAAACCAGACTGTGGGATAGCTACTACGCGAAAAGCCCTAACCTAAGACACTGCCAGGACCGTGCACAGAACAAAGGACTGAACAGAACTAGCAGGCTGCAGACCATCCCCCTTCAGTGACAGGCAGCCAGAGCCGGAAGGGGGCAATTGCAGCCCCAGAGAGACATTATCTACCAAACTGCAAGCAGGCTTCTTTGCTAACTAAGACTTCTTTAGGTTCTGGACGGTCACCATCGGCCTGAGAAGGTGTGCCGGTTGTACAAACCGAAAACCGAGCGGCAGGGACAGGGGAAGCGGTAAGTCGCAGCGACCCCGCTCACCAAACACCTCATCACCTGAGCTGCTCGGACCTGGGAAGGGCACAAAACGCAGGCCCAATGGAGTCTGCGCCTCTGAGGACTACCAGAGTGCCTGAACCTGAGCGGCTTAGACCTGGGAGGTGCACGCAGCCCAGGGACAGCCTCGGATGGTTCCTGGCAGAGCAACCTAGAGTCTGAGCAGTGTGGGCAGGGAGGGCACACGTGCTGTGAGCGAGGGCAGGCCCAGTGTGGCTGAGACACTGCGAGCACACGCCAGTGTTATTTGTTTGCAGCATCCCTCCCTCCCCACAGCATGACTGAACAAGTGAGCCTAAAAAGAGTGTCCACCACTGCCCACCTTGTGTCAGGGCAGAAATCAGACGCTGAAGAGACCAGCAAACAGAAGAAGCTAAAACAGAGGGAATCGCCTTGGAAGTGACAGGTGCAACAGATTAAAACCCTGTAGTTAGTACCGACTACATAGGAAGGGGCCTATAGATCGTGAGAAATATAAGCTGGACCAAGGCACTATCCGAAAATGAACTGACCCCACACTGCCCACAACAACACCAGAGAAAGTCCTAGATATATTTTTTTACTATTTTTAGGATCTTTTTTTAAAAATAATTTTAATTTTTAAGTCTTCTATTACTCCTTTAATTTTCATTTTTATAACCTACTATTACTTTTCAAAAAAAAAAGACCCTATTTTTCAAAGCAAACTTCATATATGTATATATTTAATAATTTTTGTGACTCTTTTTTTCTTCTTCTTCTTCTTTTCTTTAATAGTGCATTTTTGAAAATACAACCTCGACTCTAGATTTTTAATCTTTTCTCTTTGGTATTTGTTATCAATTTTGTACCTTTAAGAACCCAATCTTCAGTACCCATTTTTACTTGGGAGCGAGATTACTGGCTTGACTGCTCTCTCCCTCTTTGGACTCTCCTTTTTCTCCACCAGGTAGCCTCTGTCTCCTCCCTCCCCCTTCTCTTCTCTACCCAACTCTGTGAATCTCTGTGCGTTCCAGATGGTGGAGAACACTTAGGGAACTGATTACTGGCTGGATCTCTCTCTCTTCTTTTGATTCCCCTCTTTATCCTTCTGGCCACTTCTGTCTCCTTTCTCCCTCTTCTCTTCTCTGTATAATTCTGTGAACATCTCTGAGCGGTCCAGACTGGAGTGCATATAAGGAAGTGATTACTGGCGAGCTTGCTCTCTCCTCTTTTGATTCCACCCCATCTCATTTGGGTTACCTCTAACTCCCTCCTCCCTCTTCTCTTCTCCGTGTAACTCTGTGAACCTCTCTGGGTGTCCTTCACTGTGGAGAAACTTTTCATCTTTAACCTAGACGTTTTATCAATGGTGCTGAATAGAAGAGAAGTCTTGAGACTACTGTAAAAATAAGACTGAAAACCAGAAGCAGGAGGCTTAAGTCCAAACCCTGAGAACATCAGAGAACTCCTGACTCCAGGGAACAATAATTGATAGGAGCTCATCGAACGCCTCCATACCTACACTTAAACCAAGCATGACCCAAGGGCAAACAAGTTCCAGAGCAAGACATACCACGCAAATTCTGCTGCAACACAGGAACACAGCCCTGAGCTTGAATATACAGGCTGCCCAAAGTTACCCCAAAACCACTGACATCTCATAACTCATTACTGGACACTTCATTGCATTCCAGAGAGAAGAAATCCAGCTCCACCCACCAGAACACTGACACAAGCTTCCCTAACCAAGAAACCTTGACAAGCCACCCGTACAACCCCACCCACAGTGAGGAAACTCCACAATAAAGAGAACTCCACAATAAAGAGAACTCCACAAACTGCCAGAATACAGAAAGGCCACCCCAAACTCAGCAATATAAACAAGATGAAGAGACAGAGGAATATCCAGCAGGTAAAAGAACAGGAGAAATTCCCACCAAACCAAACAAAAGAGGAAGAGATATGGAATCTACCTGATAAAGAATTCTGAATAATGATAGTGAAAATGATCCAAAATCTTGAAATCAAAATGGAATCACAGATAAATAGCCTGGAGACAAGGATTGAGAAGATGCAAGAAAGGTGTAACAAGGACCTAGAAGAAATAAAAGAGTCAATATATAATGAATAGTGCAATAAATGAGATCAGAAACACTCTGGAGGAAACAAACAGTAGAATAACGGAGGCAGAGGATAGGATTAGTGAAATAGAAGATAGAATGGTAGAAATAAATGAATCAGAGGAAAAAAGAAAAATGAATTAACAGAAATGAGGACAATCTCAGAGACCTCCAGGACAATGTTAAATGCCCCAACATTCGAATCATAGGAGTCCCAGAAGAAGACAAAAAGAAAGACCATGAGAAAATACTTGAGGAGATAATAGTTGAAAACTTCCCTAAAATGGGGAAGGAAATAATCACCCAAGTCCAAGAAACCCAGAGAGTCCCAAACAGGATAAACCCAAGGCAAAACACCCCAAGACATATATTAATCAAATTAACAAAGATCAAACACTAAAAGCAGGGGGAAAACAACAAATAACACACAAGGGGATTCCCGTAAGGATAATAGCTGATTTTTCAATAGAAACTCTTCAGGCCAGGAGAGAATGGTAGGACATACTTAAAATGATGAAAGAAAATAACCTACAGCCCAGATTACTGTACCCAGCAAGGATCTCATTCAAATATGAAGGAGAAATCAAAAGCTTTCCAGACAAGCAAAAGCTGAGAGAATTCAGCACCACCAAACCAGCTCTCCAATAAATGCTAAAGGATATTCTCTAGACAGGAAACACAAAAAGGGTGTATAAAAAAAACCCAAAACAATAAGGGAAATGGCAACGGGATCATACTTATCAATAATTACCTTAAACATAAATGGATTGAATGCCCCAACCAAAAGACAAAGACTGGCTGAATGGATACAAAAACAAGACCCCTATATGCTGCCTACAAGAGACCCACCTCAAAACAAGGGACACATATAGATTGAAAGTGGAGGGCTGGAAAAAGATACTCCATGCAAATAGAGACCAAAAGAAAGTAAGAGTAGCAATACTCATATCAGATAAAATAGACTTTAAAACAAAGGCTGTGAAAAGAGACAAAGAAGGCCACTACATAATCATCAAAGGATCAATCCAAGAAGAAGATATAACAATTATAAATATATATGCACCCAACCTAGGAGCACCGCAATATGTAAGGCAAATGCTAACAAGTATGAAAGGGGAAATTAAAATAACACAATAATAGTGGAAGACTTTAATACCCCACTCACACCTATAGATAGATCAACTAAACAAAATTAACAAGGAAACACAAACTTTAAATGCTACAATAGACCAGTTAGACCTAATTGATATCTATAGGACATTTCACCCCAAAACAATGAATTTCACCTTTTTCTCAAGCGCACATGGAACCTTCTCCAGGATAGATCACATCCTGGGCCATAAAACTAGCCTTGGTAAATTCAAAAAAATTGAACTCATTCCAAGCATCTTTTCTGACCACAATGCAGTAAGATTAGATCTCAATTACAGGAAAAGAGCTATTAAAAATTCCAACATATGGAGGCTGAACAACACCCTTCTGAATAACCAACAAATCACAGAAGAAATCAAAAAAGAAATCAAAAAAGAAATCAAAATATGCATAGAAAGGAATGAAAATGAAAGCACAACAACCCAAAACCTGTGAGACACTATAAAAGCAGTGCTAAGGGGAAAGTTCATAGACATACAGGCATACCTCAAGAAACAAGAAAAAAGTCAAATAAATAACCTAACTTTACACCTAAAGTAACTAGAAAAGGAAGAAATGAAGAACCCCTGGGTTAGTAGAAGGAAAGAAATCTTTAAAATTAGGGCAGAAATAAATGCAAAAGAAACAAAAGAGACCATAGCAAAAATCAACAAAGCCAAAAGCTGGTTCTTTGAAAAGATAAATAAAATTGACAGACCATTAGCCAGACTCATCAAGAAACAAAGGGAGAAAAATCAAATCAACAAAATTAGAAATGAAAATGGAGAGATCACAACAGACAACACAGAAATACAAAGGATCATCAGAGACTACTATCAGCAACTATACGCCAATAAAATGGACAGCGTGGAAGAAATGGACAAATTCTTAGAAAAGTGCAACTTTCCAAAACTGAACCAGGAAGAAATAGAAAATCTTAACAGACCCATCACAAGCATAGAAATTGAAACTGTAATCAGAAATCTTCCAGCAAACCAAAGCCCAAGTCCAAAAGTCTTCACAGCTGAATTCTGCCAAAAATTTAGAGAAGAGCTAACACCTATCCTACTCAAACTCTTCCAGAAAATTGCAGAGAAAGGTAAACTTCCAAACTCATTCTACGAGGCCACCATCACCCTAATACCAAAACCTGACAAAGATGCCACACACACAAAAAAGAAAACTACAGGCCAATATCACTGATGAACATAGATGCAAAAATCCTTAACTAAATTCTAGCACTCAGAATCCAACAACACATTTAAAAGATCATACACCATGACTGAGTGGGCTTTATCCCAGGGATGCAAGGATTCTTCAATATCTGCAAATCAATCAACGTACTACACCACATTAACAAATTGAAAAATAAAAGCCATATGATTATCTCAGTAGATGCAGAGAAAGCTTTTGACAAAATTCAACATCCATTTATGATAAAAAACCCTCCTGAAAGAAGGAATAGAAGGAACATACCTCAACATAATAAAAGCTATATATGACAAACCCACAGCAAACATTATCCTCAATGGGGAAAAATTGAAAGCATTTCCCCTAAAGTCAAGAACAAGACAAGGGTGCCCACTTTCACTACTACTATTCAACATAGTTCTGAAAGTTTTGGCCACAGCAATTAGAGCAGAAAAAGAAATAAAAAGAATCCAAATTGAAAAAGAAGTAAAACTCTCACCGTTTGCAGATGACATGATCCTCTACATAGAAAACCCTAAAGACTCCACCAGAAAATTACTAGAGCTAATCAATGAATATAGTAAAGTTGCAAGATATAAAATCAACACAGAGAAATCCCTTGCATTCCTATACACTAATAATGAGAAAGTAGAAAAAGAAATTAAGGAAACAATTCCTTTCACCATTGCAATGAAAAGAATAAAATACTTAGGAATATATCTACCTAAAGAAACTAAAGACCTATATATAGAAAACTATAAAACACTGATGAAAGAAATCAAAGAGGACACTAATAGATGGAGAAATATACCATGTTCATGGATCGGAAGAATCAGTATAGTGAAAATGAGTATACTACCCAAAGCAATCTACAGATTCAAAGCAATCCCTATCAAGCTACCAGTGGTATCTTTTGCAGAGCTAGAACAAATAATTTCAAGATTTGTATGGAAATACAAAAAAACCTCTAATAGCCAAAGCTATCTTGAGAAAGAAAAATGGAACTGGAGGAATCAACCAGCTTGACTTCAGGCTCTACTACAAAGCCACAGTCATCAAGACAGTATGGTACTGGCACAAAGACAGACATATAGATCACTGGAACAAAATAGAAAGCCCAGAGATAAATCCACACACCTATGGGCACCTTATCTTTGACAAAGGAGGCAAGAATATACAATGGAGAAAAGACAATCTCTTTAACAAGTGGTGCTGGGAAAACTGGTCAACCACTTGTAAAAGAATGAAACTAGAACATTTTCTAACACCATACACAAAAATAAACTCAAAATGGATTAAATATCTAAACATTAGACCAGAAACTATAAAACTCCTAGAGAACATAGGCAAAACACTCTCCGACATAAATCACGGCAGGATCCTCTACGACCCACCTCCCAGAATATTGGAAATAAAATCAAAAATAAACAAATGGGACCTAATTAAACTTAAAAGCTTCTGCACAACAAAGGAAAGTATAAGCAAGGTGAAAAGACAGCCTTCAGAATGGGAGAGAATAGTAGCAAATGAAGCAACTGACAAACAACTAATCTCAAAAATATACAAGCAACTCTTGCAGCTCAATTCCAGAAAAATAAACGACCCAATCAAAAAATGGGTCAAATAACTAAATAGACATTTCTCCAAAGAAGACATACAGATGGCTAACAAACACATGAAAAGATGCTCAACATCACTCATTATCAGAGAAATGCAAATCAAAACCACAATGAGGTACCATTTCACACCAGTCAGAATGGCTGTAATCCAAAAGTCTACAAGCAATAAATGCTGGAGAGGGTGTGGAAAAAAGGGAACCCTCTTGCACTGTTGGTGGGAATGCAAACTAGTACAGCCACTATGGAGAACAGTGTGGAGATTCCTTAAACAACTGGAAATAGAACTGCCTTATGACCCAGCAATCCCACTTCTGGGCATATACACCAAGGAAACCAGAATTGAAAGAGACAAGTGTACCCCAAAATTCATTGCAGCACTGTTTATAATAGCCAGGACATGGAAGCAACCTAGATGTCCATCAGCAGATGAATGGATAAGAAAGCTGTGGTACATATACACAATGGAATATTACTCAGCCATTAAAAAGAATTCATTTGAATCAGTTCTAATGAGGTGGATGAAACTGGAGCCTATTATACAAAGTGAAGTAAGCCAGAAAGAAAAACACCAATACAGTATACTAACACATATATATGAAATTTAGAAAGATGGTAATGATAACCCTGTATGTGAGACAGCAAAAGAGACACAGATGTATAGAACAGTCTTTTGGACTCTGTGGGAGAGGGAGAGGGTGGGATGATTTGGGAGAATGGCATTGAAACATGTATAATATCATATGTGAAATGAATTGTCAGTCCAGGTTCGATGCAGGATACAGTATGCTTGGGGCTGGTGCACTGGGATGACCCAGAGGATGGTACGGGGAGGGAGGTGGGTGAGGGGTTCAGGATGGGGAACATGTGTATACCCATGGTGGATTTATGTTGATGTATGGCAAAACCAATACAATATTGTAAAGTAATTAGCCTCCAATTAAAATAATTAAATTAAAAAAGATTTTTAAAGAGTCTTCTCCAACACCACAGTTCAAAAGAAGCCATTCTTCAGCCCTCAGCTTTCTTTACAGTCCAACTCTCACATCCACATATGACTACTAGAAAAACCAAAGCTTTGTATTAACTTAGCCCATCCTTAAATAACCAGTGAAGGAGCTGAATTATGCCCATTTTATAGATGATGATAACAAAGCCCTGCACACACAGTTGTCTAAGACCACAGAATGAATAAATGATGAAACCAGGTTTCAGACTCAGGAAGCCAACTCTTAACTGCTATGTTATGGGAGTATGTGCTCCAGCAAATCTAAACTTTGGCAATAAAAATAAATTAAAAGAAGAAAAGTGATCCAAGATCCAAGAAAACATGGGACTTGGGTGTGCAATGAGAAAAATCTGAAGCTGACAACAGCATAGCAGCCCTAGAAAGCAATTGGTCCAAAGACAGAGGGTTCTGTGAAGACAGTATTCAGAAAGCAAGTCACCTCTACTGTACAGATTATATGAATAAGAAAAAGATCCTAGGCAGGTCTGAGCTAATTCTAGAAGATAAGATGAAGATATATGATTCTCCAACAACAACAACAACTAAAATGACAATTAGGAACCTTGGGGAAAATCCAGTATAAGAAAGTCATGGTTCTTTGGAGAAGTGTCTGTTTAGCTCTTTGGCCCATTTTTTGATTGGGTGATTTATTTTTCTGGTATTGAACTGCATGAGCTGCTTGTATATTTTTGATATTAATTCTTTGTCAGTTGCTTCATTTGCTATTATTTTCTCCCATTCTGAAGGCTGTCTTTTCACCTTGCTTAGAGTTTCTTTCGTTGTGAAAAATCTTTTAAGTTTAGTTAGGTCCCATTTGTTTATTTTTGCTTTTATTTCCATTACTCTGGGAGGTGGGTCATAGAGGATCCTGCTGTGATTTATATCGGAGAGTGTTTTGCCTATGTTTTCCTCTAGGAGTTTTATGGTATCTGGTGTTGCATTTAGATGTTTAATCCATTTTGAGTATATTTTTTTGTATGGTGTTAGAAAGTGTTCTAGTTTCATTTTTTTACAAGTGGTTGACCAGTTTTCCCAGCACCACTTGTTAAGGAGATTGTCTTTTTCCATTGTATACTCTAGCCTCCTTTGTCAAAGATAAGGTGTCCATAGGTGCATGAATTTACTTCTGGGCTTTCTATTTTGTTCCAGTGATCTATATGTCTGTCTTTGTGCCAGTACCATACTGTCTTGATGACTGTGGCTTTGTAGTAGAGCCTGAAGTCAGGCAGGTTGATTCCTCCAGTTCCATTCTTCTTTCTCAAGATAGCTTTGGATATTAGAGGTTTTTTGTATTTCCATAAAAATTGTGAAATTATTTGTTCTAGTTCTGTGAAAAATACTGCTGGTAGCTTGATAGGGATTGCATCAAATCTATAGCTTGCTTTGGGTAGTATACTCATTTTCACTATATTGATTCTTCTGATCCATGAACATCGTATATTTCTCCATGGATTTGTGTCATCTTTGATTTCTTTCAAAGAAGACATACAGTGTTAACAAACACATGAAAAGATTTTAAACATCACACATTATCAAAGAAATGCAAATCAAAACCACAATGAGGTACCATCTCACTCTGGTCAGAATAGCTACTATCAAAATGTCTACAAACAATAAACGCCAGAGAGGGTGTGGAGAAAAGGGAACCCTCTTACACTGTTGGTGGGAATGGAAACTAGTATGGCTACTATGAAGAACAGTGTGGAGATTCCTTAGACAACTGGAAATAGAATTGCCATATGACCCAGCAAACCCACTGCTGGGAATACACACTGAGGACACCATAATTGAAAGAGATACGTGTATCCCAATGTTTGTTGCAGCACTGTTTAAAATAGCTAGGTCATGGAAGCAACCTGGATGTCCGTCGGCAGACGAATAGACAAGAAAGCTGTGGTACATACACACAATGGAATATTACTCAGGTGTTAAAAAGAACACATTTGAATCAGTTCTAATGAGGTGGAGGAAACTGGAGCCTATTATACAGAATGAAGTAAGTCAGAAAGAAAAACACCATTATAGTATATTAGCACATATATATGGAATTTTAGAAAGATGGTAATGATGGCCCTATAGGTGAGACAGCAAAAGAGACACAGATATAAAGAACAGACTTTTGGACTCTGTGGGAGAAGGCGAGGGTGGGATGATTTGAGAGAACAGCATTGAAACATTGTGAAATATGTGAAATGGATCACCAGCCCAGGTTTGATGCATGAAACAGGGCACTCAAAGCCGGTGCACTGGGACAACGCTGAGGAATGGGATGGGGAGGGAGCTGGGAGGGGGATTCAGGATGGGGCACATATATATCCATGGCTGATTCATGTCAACACATGGCAAAAACCACCACAATACTGTAAAGTAATTAGCCTCCAATTAAAATAAATAAATAAATTTTTAAAAAAAGAAAGTCATGGTTCAAATTTGGTGCAAACTAAAGTGTGGGATAATTGAAAAAATGACAGAGTGGAAGTAAAGAGGATTTCATTTATAGGACATTCTTTGAGTGCCCAAGGTTTCATTACATGTTACTTTTCTTTTTTGTGGGCTAATCATGGCACTTGGTTCTGCAATGAATAATGTTTACAGAATCATAATGCCTTAAATACTATTTAAAGGGTTTCAGTTTTCAGAATCAATCTAAAACATAGAACACTTAATTATGGTTACTTCAGCATTTAGCTACTATAAACAGGCTCAATATAAAAGTGATAGTATGGCTGACAAAAATGTGGAGGAGGAGAGCAGAGGGACATATACATGAACTGATTTCCTTGTTTTGTGAAATGGAAAATCAGTAGATTTTGTCCAACGATGACACACCAAGAAACAGAAGTGTCTCAGACAGTAAAGAATCTGCCTGCAATGTGGGAGATCTGGGTTCGATCCCTGGGTGGGGAAGATCCCCTGGAGAAGGAAATGGCAACCCACTCCGGTACTCTTGCCTGGAGAATTCCATGGACACAGGAGCCTGATGGGCTCCAGTTCATGGGGCTGCAAAGAGTCAGACACAACAGAGCGACTAACACACATATAACCACTGGAAAACCTAGCAACCTTACAAATCAAGACCAGCAGGTAGACGGGGCAGAGAGAAAGGAAGCCCTTCTAATGCTCTAAATTCCTTATCTTTCCTTCAAGGTAGTTAACAGATATTACTTAAAGTTGATAAATCAAGAATTTACATATTATTACACTATTTACATTTGTGCGCTAATATCCAGATGACTCAAAACAGAAATTACTCATTTCAGGGGTAAACATGGAGCAACAAGGAAGAGAAACTTTAGCCTTTTTTTAAACTGAGTATCTTTATTACTCTAGTTTTAATCATGAACATGTATTTTTTTTAACTTTTATTTTATGTTAGAGTTTAGCCGATTAACAATGTTGTGGTAGTTTCAGGTGGACAGCAAAGGAACTGAGCTATACATACACATGTATCCCTACTCTCCCAAACTCCCCTCCCATCCAGGCTGCCCCATAAATGAGCAGAGTTCCCGGTGCTATATAATAGGTCCTTGTTGTTTAGCCTTTCTAAATATAGCAGTGTGTACCTGTCCATCCCAAACTTCCTAACTATCTCTTCCTCCCATTGCTTCTCCTCTGGAAACCATAAGTTCACGAACATGTATTTTTTACACACGAATATGTTTATTTAGCATGGAGGTGCATCCAAGTAGTTATTACCGGCAAATTGAAAATTCAAAGTAAAGCCGCAGTTCTACCGAGTGACCACTAGATGTCACTGCTCTCTGGGCTGGTGCTAGGTCTGGGAGCAGGGTTCCCAGTAACAATCTCAGGGCTTGGACTGGGAAGGACAGAGGGAGGCAGCAGCTGGCAGCCAGTGGCTTTGCCAGCGGCAGGAACTGGCATTCTGTGTATAGCCAGCAGTGCCTCAGACATGGGCAGCCTCAGATTAGTGGGGAGCACACAACTCCCCTGTGTAATGAGGGTCCTTTTGCGGGCAAGGAATTCAGCCTTGCTGATAGAGGGACTGGGATTCAGAGGAACAAATTGGTCCTGTCTAAATACAACTTATGCTCTTTCTGTCTCCACAGCCTCTGTGCACATTCTTCCCATGCACCCCCTAACACACACACACACACGCACACACACGTCATTGCAAATAAGAGCTTTAGCAAAATGTTGGCACAGTCTGCACTTCAGGCAACTTGGGTCATATACTGCTGGAATCCTTGAACAAAAAGGGATGGTGGGACTTCAATACTAAGACTCACCACCAGGAGGAGCTTTACTCACATTTAGATGAGTGTGTGGAGATTAAGTTGTTATAAAAAATAATTAGGGTAAGAATAAACAGTGATTTGAAAATTTTCATAGGTTGATACAAACAATTCAATAAACTTGTCAAACTTCCAAAATACACAGTATTCAAGGATTTATTTTGAATGCTGAAAAGATAGTTGTAGTGTCAAGGGAATGATTTCATTATTCTCTTCCAACAACAACATTTTAAGCAATTTCTGGATTTTTAAAAATTAAAACCTAAACCCAATGTGATGATTTTGTAATTTGGTGATCACTTTGTAGTGATTTAGTAATTACTTCCATTTCTCAAACAAACTCTGCCCTATTCCCAGCTCTCACAAAGGATGAAAAAAATACACCTGAGACTTGAGGCCATGACTCCCAACCATTCTCTCCTTCCTTCCGTTGGCAGCTGCCCTGGGGCCTGCAACCCATGTTTTCGCAAAAGCTTTCAGCAGCTATTAAGCCTCAGGTTACACTATTAAGTTTCAGAGGTTACTGAACTTTGTACCTTGCCTACTTTTGTATCCTTAGCTTATATTTCCTGAGCAAGGTATTGGACCATAAAGAAGGCTGAGCACAGAAGAATTGATGTTTTTGAACTGTGATATTGGAGAAGACTCTTGAGAGTCCCTTGGACTGCAAGGAGATTCCACCAGTCAATCCTAAAGGAAATCAACCCTGAGTATTCATTGGAAGGACTGATGCTGAAGCTGAAACTTCAATACTTTGGCCACCTGATGGGAAGAGCCAACTTATTAGAAAAGACCCTGATGCTGGGAGAGATTGAAAGCAAGAGAAGAAAGGGACGACAGAGGATAAGATGGTTGGATGGTATCACTGACTCAGTGGACATGAATTTGAGCAATCTCCAGAAGATGGTGAAGGACAGGGAAGCCTGGCATGCTGCAGTCCATGGGTTTGCAAAGAGTCAGACATGACTGAATGATTGAACAACAACAACGAAGTATTAATAAAATCGCCAAATCAAAGAGGTCCAGGAATAAGCAGGCACAAGGGAGCTGAGTCAGAGTCAGAGTCAGGGGAGAGAAAAGTCCAGTTAAAATGGCTGGGGAAAGCTTTAAAGGGAAAGAAAAACGTTAGGCCCTGGGCCCTGTGGAAGGGAAGGGATGGGGGTGTAGGCAGATCTGGGATTCCGACAGGAAGGCTGGCGAGATCACAGACACTGCTCAGGCTCTCAATCCACAACAAGACGGGGAGCCACATTCATTAGGTCACTGGCCTCAGATGGAGGCAATTTTCAGTTTCCATCCTTCCTTTAAGGTCCTTGAAAACCACTAATTCTGTGTGGTGGGTGCACAGGGGCATAGAAACAGGACATCTGCAGGGTTCAGGTGACCAAAAGCAAGGCATGTGGTGGCCGTGTGGCCAGTGGGTGAGGCAGGTATCAGGTCTCCAGAGGCAGCTTCATTGTCTGCCGTGTTTTCTAGACGAGCCAGTGATATAACTAACAAGCATTCGAGCATCAGAGCGAGATGTTCCACAACAGGAAGTGCTCAATGAAAGAGAGGAAGCTGGAGGAAAAATGCACATCAAGAAAATACATAAAATATCCAAATGATCATTTAAAAACTGGGCTTCGTGTCTCTGAATACCTGACATACGCAGGCAGCACCCTTCTCATGGGTTCCCACTTTCCCAGGCTCTCTCACCTCCACCTGCCTCTGTCCATTCTTGTAAGAGGGCTATTTAAAAATGAAAAACCAGAAACCAAAACTAAAAAAATTAAAGTGTGACATTAAAATATTATCATGTGGACTTGAAGAAACATTTTCCTGCCCTTGGCACAACTATGTAAGGGTACACAACACGAATTCCCATGCATCCCTTTGGGGTGAGCTTGCTACTGTCACTTGAAGACAGTAACCATTTTCTCAAGGGGAAAGTCAACTTTTTGATAATCAATGACTTACTGTCTGAAGTCTCAAAAACTCCCCACTTGGATGCAAAAGGCTCTCACAGTATATATACATATACATTATAGAGAAACACCTACACTTTATTCTTTGTGAAAAGCTGTTTTATAAGGCTGACAATTCAAGTAATAAAATGAGTTCTTTCAAGCAAAAAAATAGAAAAAAAAAACAACCAAAACCCCTCAAGAAAAATGATGGGAAGCAGTCTCAGCCTGACAGATGAACTCAGGATAGCCTCATTTCCACCAAGCAGGCACCAACAGAGCCACTAAAGGGCTGATGGCTTCTCGATGGAGAAATTTCTACTTTCCCTGTCTCACAACCAGACCATCACTCCAGTCTGGCCATCTACATACAATTACAAAAGGGCCCTTGGTAATACTGCGGGAAGATGGCTGACTAGGACATAAATATCAGTGATCAATGTCTGTAAGAACAGCAGCTTGCCCCAGCACATGTAGAAGAATTTATCACCCAAACAGACACAGGCTATTCCATGTGGGGCTATTACCAATGTTCCCATGAACACTCAGCAAAGGAGCATGCCTGTATTAAAAGAAAAGGAGATTTTTAAAAAGACAGAGCAAAGCCAGAAGCATCCAGAAAGAAAGCTTCTGAGTAGGGCAATGGCAGAATGGGGAGGTAAGGTGGCTCAATTTCTCACCTGAACTGCTCCCTGGTCTTTGGACTGATATCCACAAACATACCAGAAAATTTGACCTTGTGCTGTATGTAAAGGAGCTGAGAAACAATCCACCTGATGAAAGAAAGTGTACCAGTGCCCAGTACCTTCTAGAGAAGGCATGCTTGTGTGTTTCTCTCAGCCAGGGGCAAGAGGTGAGAAGAGTGAATTTATTCATTCACTTGCTTTGTCAGCCATGATGATGAAAAGGGTCAAAAGGGTTAGAGCTTCCTTGAAGCAGTGAATGAGTGCTAAGTCACTTCAGTCGGGTCCGACTCTTTGCGACCCCACCAGGCTCACTTGTCCATGGGATTCTCCAGGCAAGAATACTGGAGTGGGTTGCCATTCCCTTCTCCTGGAGATCTTCTCGACCCAGGGACTGAAGCAGTCTCCTGCATTGCAGACAGGTTCTTTACCAACTGAGCCACCAAGGAAGCCCAGCACTACAGGATAGGTGCAACTAATATATTCATGTTCTCATTTTAGAGAAAAGGGAAACAGAGACTCAGTGAAGTTCAGTACCCTGCCTGAGTTCACCCAGTTAGGATGTGACCTACCTGGGCCTCTGCAGAGCCTGCACGGTCACCAGTCGGTCCAAAATACATGGGACCTGCAAAACTGCTTCATCCCCAGGCTAAACAACCACCTCCAATCCTTGTGGGACATCAGACACGCCCCCTCATGTCTCCATAGGGACCATCCTGCCCCCACATGGAAACCCTAGGATTGCACTCAATGCTGCCATGCTGCCAGGGGCTCCCAAGTGAGCCCAAAGGTCAGACTCCCTGAAGAATTCGAATGTATTATGGAACCCAACTTGGGTCTGCTCACCCAGGCACAGTAAATCCTATCTACTGACACTGGGTTGTACTGAAGGAAAGTGCAGCCTTTATTGAGCCAGGCAAGTAGTTCAAGCAGCTAATGCTCAAAAAGCCTAACCTTCCCAGTGGGTTTCAGGGAGGCATTTTTAAAGACAAGGTGAGGGAGAGGATTTGCAGGATGTGTGATCAGCTTATGTGTCTGACTAAGTGATGGTGAGATAACATGATGGTGTCGAGGGGTTAATGGTATCAATCCGTAAGCTCTAGTATGTCTGGACGCTACTAGCTCATGGTCATCAAGCAGTTAACATCTTCCATTTTGGTGGGGGTTTAGCATCTGTAAAACAACTCAGGAAATTTGCACCAGGTACTATTATCTAAGTACTTCAGAGAGAGGTAAAGCAGAGAGTATGGGGGAGGGGTCCTGCTCGGCTCCAAGTCTCCCAGGGCTCAAGGTCACTTGATCCCAAGATAATTCTTGTCAAGTCACACACAATCTACAGATGGTTGTTTGTAGGCAGGAAACCAATCACAGAGGGGATGGTCGGGTCACTGTGCATAACACGTGGATTTCAGAGCTTAGGTTAGGTAGATCTTCCAGGGTGCATAGCATCTCCCTCCAACAGCACAGACTCAGGGCCTACAGCACAGGGCTCAATGGCCAGGAACCCAATTCCAAGGAAAGTCATCAGGGCATTGCTGAGAAGGGCTATGCGGAAACTCTGTGCAGTTGATCTCTTCCCAATTCTGGAGAGCCTGCAGCAACGAGACAGCCACGCTCGTCTTACTGATAGGTGCCTCTTTCACTTAATGAGAATTCTCTTGTGCTGCCCGCATTCTCTGGTCTAAAAGGACCTTGGTAGTTCCTTTGTTCTTTTTTGTTTTCAACATTCTTTAGAACACAGGTTCTTATCTCAGGATCCCTGTAACTCTCTCCTGTATAAATAGGACCTCAGTCACAGTGGCACTTGTTATGAATGTCTCATATCCTTTTAACACCTCTCTGCCCATGACATTTCTAAATTTATCACATTTGCTTTAAACAGCCTTATATCATTGTTATTCTCCTTCCTAGCCTTTGTTAAGGCATGTTAGTTGACGGGCCTCATGCTTGTGTTCTTGTCAGTTTTTTTTTCAATATAAATTTATTAATTTTAATTGGAGGCTAATTACTTTACAATATTGTATTGGTTTTGCCATACATCAACATGAATCCACCACAGATATACACGTGTTCCCCACCCTGAACTCCCCTCCATCCTCCCTACCCATACCATCCCTCTGGGTCATCTCAGTGCACCAGCCCCAAGCATCCACTATCATGCATTGAACCGGACTGGCGATTTGTTTCATATATGATATTATACATGTTTCAATGCCATTCTCCCAAATCATCCCACCCTCTCGCTCTCCCACAGAGTCCAAAAGACTGTTCTATACATCTGTGTCTCTTTTGCAGTCTCACATACAGGATTATCATTACCATCTTTCTAAATTCCGTATACTGGGATTACTCAGTCAGTCTACTGCCCTGACCCCTGGGTCTCCATTGGACACATTAAACCATGGCCGCCTTTGACCCTTTCACAGTGACAAAGGCATAATTTTTTCCCTTGGTCTGTTCACAATTTTGAGCACAGCTCCTCTTTTCAAAAAGAGCTTTAAGAACCTCCTGTGTATAGGATGAATAAACAAGAGGTCCTACTGTATAGCAGAGGGAACTATATTCAATATCCTATGATAAACCATAGTGAAAAAGAATATGAAAAAGAATATATACGTATAACTGAATCACTTTGCCCTACAGCAGAAATTAACACAACGTTGTAAATCAAGTATCAGTTCAGTTCAGTCACTCAGTCGTGTCTGGCTCTTTGCGACCCCATGAATCGCAGCACGCCAGGACTCCCTGTCCATCACCAACTCCCAGAGTTCACTCAGACTCATGTGCATTGAGTCAGTGATGCCATCCAGCCACCTCATCCTCTGTCGTCCCCTTCTCCTCCTGCCCCCAATCCCTCCCAGCATCAGTCTTTTCCAGTGAGTCAACTCTTCGCATGAGGTGGCCAAAGTACTGGAGTTTCAGCTTTAGTATCATTCCTTCCAAAGAAATCCCAGGGCTGATGTCCTTCAGAATGGACTGGTTGGATCTCCTTGCAGTCCAAGGGACTCTCAGGAGTCTTCTGCAACACCACAGTTCAAAAGCATCAATTCTTCGGCGCTCAGCTTTCTTCACAGTCTAACTCTCACATCCATACATGACCACAGGAAAAACCAGAGCCTTGACTAGACAGACTTCTGTTGACAAAGTAATGTCTCTGCTTTTGAATATGCTATCTAGGTTGGTCATAACTTTTCTTCCAAGGAGTAACCCTCTTTTAATATCATGGCTACAGTTACCATCTGCAGTGATTTTGGAGCCTGCAAAAATAAAGTCTGATACTGTTTCCATTGTTTCCCCACCTATTTCCCATGAAGTGATGGGACCAGATGCCATGATCTTCGTTTTCTGAATGTTGAGCTTTAAGTCAACTTTTCACTCTCCTTTTTCACTTTCATCAAGAGGCTTTTTAGTTCCTTTTCACTTTCTGCCATAAGGGTGGTGTCATCTGCATATCTGAGGTTATTGATATTTCTCCCAGCAATCTTGATTCCAGCTTGTGCTTCTTCCAGTCCAGCGTTTCCCATGATGTACTCTGCATATAAGTTAAATAAGCAGGGTGATAAATATACAGCCTTGATGTACTCCTTTTCCTATTTGGAACCAGTCTGTTGTTCCATGTCCAGTTCTAACTGTTGCTTCCTGGCCTGCATACAGATTTCTCAAAAGGCAGATCAGGTGGTCTGGTATTCCCACCTCTTTCAGAATCTTCCACAGTTTATTGTGATCCACACAGTCAAAGGCTTTGACATAGTCAATAAAGCAGAAATAGATGTTTTTCTGGAACTCTCTTGCTTTTTCCATGATCCAGCAGATGTTGGCAATTTGATCTCTGGTTCCTCTGCCTTTTCTAAAATCAGCTTGAACATCTGGAAGTTCACAGTTCATGTATTGCTGAAGCCTGGCTTGGAGAATTTTGAGCATTACTTTAATAGCATGTGAGATGAGTGCAATAGTGCGGTAGTTTGAGCATTCTTTGGCATTGCCTTTCTTAGGGATTGGAATAAAAACTGACCTTTTCCAGTCCTGTGGCCCCTGATGAGTTTTCCAAATTTGCTGGCATATTGAGTTGCAGCACTTTCACAGCATCATCTTTCAGGATTTGAAACATCTCAACTGGAATTCCATCACTTCCACTAGCTTTGTTCGTAGTGATGCTTTCTAAGGCCCACTTAACTTCACATTCCAGGATGTCTGGCTCTAGATGAGTGATCATACCATCATGATTATCTGGGTCTTGAAGATCTTTTTTGTACAGTTCTTCTGTGTATTCTTGCCACCTCTTCTTAATATCTTCTGCTTCTCTTAGGTCCATACCATTCCTGTCCTTTATCGAGCCCATCTTTGCATGAAATGTTCCCTTGGTATCTCTAATTTTCCTGAAGAGATCTCTAGTCTTTCCCATTCTGTTGTTTTCCTCTATTTCTTTGCATTGATCCCTGAAGAAGGCTTTCTTATCTCTTCTTGCTATTCTCTGGAACTCTGCATTCAGATGCTTATATTTTTCCTTTTCTCCTTTGCTTTTCACCTCTCTTCTTTTCACAGCTATTTGTAAGCCCTCCCCAGACAGCCATTTTGCTTTTTTGCATTTCTTTTCCATGGGGATGGTCTTGATCCCTGTCTCCTGTACAATGTCATGAACCTCATTCCATAGTTCATCAGGCACTCTATCTATCAGATCTAGGCCCTTAAATCTATGTCTCACTTCCACTGTATAATCAATTATAAGGGATTTGATTGGGGTCATACCTGAATGGTCTAGCAGTTTTCCCTACTTTCTTCAATTTGAGTCTGAATTTGGTAATAAGGAGTTTATGATCTGAGCCACAGTCAGCTCCTGGTCTTGTTTTTGTTGACTGTATAGAGCTTCTCCATCTTTGGCTGCAAAGAATATAATCAGTCTGATTTTGGTGTTGACTATCTGGTGATGTCCATGTGTAGAGTCTTCTCTTGTGTCATTGGAAGAGGGTGTTTGCTATGACCAGTGCATTTTCTTGGCAAAACTCTATTAGTCTTTGCCCTGCTTCATTCCATATTCCAAGGCCAAATTTGCCTGTTACCCCAGGTGTTTCTTGACTTCCTACTTTTGCATTCCAGTCCCCTATAATGAAAAGGACATCTTTTTTGGGTGTTAGTTCTAAAAGGTCCTGTAGGTCTTCATAAAACCATTCAGCTTCAACTTTCTCAGTGTTTCTGGTTGGGGCATAGACTTGGATAACTGTGATATTGAATGGTTTGCCTTGGAGACAAACAGAGATCATTCTGTCGTTTTTGAGATTGCATCCAAGTACTGCATTTCGGACTCTTTTGTTGACCATGATGGCTACTCCATTTCTTCTGAGGGATTCCTGCCCACAGTAGTAGATATAATGGTCATCTGACTTAAATTCACCCATTCCAGTCCATTTTAGTTAGCTGATTCCTAGAATGTCAACGTTCACTCTTGCCATCTCTTGTTTGACCACTTCTAATTTGCCTTGATTCATGGACCTGACATTCCAGGTTCCTATGCAATATTGCTGTTTATAGCATCGGACCTTGCTTCTATCACTAGGTACATCCACAGCTGGGTATTGTTTTTGCTTTGGCTTCATCCCTTCATTATTTCTGGAGTTATTTCTCCACTGATCTCCAGTAGCATATTGGGCACCTACTGACCTGGGGAGTTCCCCTTGAGGAGAATGATAAAAGAGAAGAAGTCAATTTGAGATTCTGTAAAAAAAGGAGGAAGGTCCCCTGTAAGTGCAGATCAGAAATTGCCTGAAAGAAAGAGTCACAGTCAATAATCGGGGTAGCCAGCCAAAGGTCCTGTAGTAAGGTCAAGATAAAGTCTTCAAGGCAGGCTAGGGTGAGAGACATATGGCCAGGTCAGGCAGCCCCAAAGGAATAGCACCCCAGGAGTAGTGAGCAGAAAATAAGGTAAGCAAGGGCCAGTAAAAGTCGAAGTGTGAGCAGCCAGGCCTGGGGGGCCATGATAGCCAGTCCAATGGTGAAGAGTATAGCCAGAGTTGCAATTGGCAACAGCCACAGTGGATGAGGCCAGACAAGCATTGGACAGGGCGTGTCACTCCCCGGCGGGAGGCAGGGGTGTCTTAGTAATGGTGATCTTAGTAGGTCCCAAGATTTTAGAGGTGTAAGTCTCTAGGGGTTTGGGGTAAGGCAAGCCGTGTAGTGGAGCCCGCTTGAGCCATGTGATGTCGTACCACGGCTCGTGTCCCCACAGTTTGGCTGCTGTAGGGGTGGTGACGACCACCGTGAAAGGCCCAGTCCACCGGGGCTGAATGGGTTGAGGTGTCAGCATTTTTAGGAGAACCTGATCTCCTGGTGCAAAGTCAGGGATGGGATCGCCTGGGCATGGTCTCTGACAGGTTGAGGGAGGACATGGTCAGCGTGTTCTCTAAGTAGGGATCTCAGGAGTGTGAAATAGAGCAAGTAAGTCCCCAGAAGGGGGGTTGGGGGATCCAGAAGGTTAGTCAGCAGATATGGCCTACCGTACAGCAGTTCAAAACGTGTCAAACCCATCTTGGCATGAGGAATTGTCCGTATGCGGGTCAGGGCTGCTGGCAGGAGATTGACCCAGGAGAGACGAAGTTCTGCCGTTAACCAGGTCAGATGAGCCTTGAGGATGTCCTTAGTCCATTCTACCTTGCCTGATGACTGAGGCCTGTATGGGACATGTAAGTGCCAAGAAATGTTTAAAGCCTCCCCTATTTGCTGAGTGATTTGCAAAACAAAGGCTGGCCCATTATCTGACTGGATGGAGTTGGGGAGCCCGAACCATGGAATGAGGTGTGTTGAGAGAGCGTTGGCGACGGTATCGGCTGTCTCCTGGGCAGTGGGGAATGCTTCTACCCATCCAGAAAAAGTGTCAACACAGACCAGCATATACCAGAAGGTCCAATGTCTAGGCATGTGAGTAAAGTCTATCTGCAAATCCTGTCCCTGCAGGTGTCCCTTCAGCTGGTGAGTTTCTTGTGGCGGCCTGAGTCCTCCTTGAGGAGAGGTCTTGGCACAGATTAGGCAGCGATGATGGACTGCCTGAATGGTAGGTCAGAGATGTAACGAGGAAAAGAGAGGGCTAAGGAAGGTCAAAAGTGCGCGGGGCCCAATGTGTAAAGAGTCATGGATCTGGGTGATAATGGACATTGCCTGTTTTTTGGGTAGGACTAATTTGTCGTGGAGCATGATCCATCCTGAGGGGTGTTCGGAAGCGCCCTCGTGTGAGAGGAGGGCCTCCATTTCGGCCTTTGAGTAGTTAGGCATAAGGGAGGTCTTAAGAAATAGTATGGGCAGAGGCCCCTGCTGTAAGGCTATCTGTCTGGCCACCTGGTGAGCCTTATTGTTGCCCAGGGAAACCATGTCTTGAGTCGTCTGATGTCCTTTGCAGTGTAGGATGGCTACCTGGGTGGGCTGAGAGATGGCCTCCAGGAGCTTGGCGATTAGTGGGGCATTAGAGATGGGTGATCCCTTGGTGGTGAGGAATCCCCTCTCTCTCCAAATAGCTGAATGTGAATGTGCAATCAGAAAGGCATATTTGGAGTCAGCATAGATGTTAACCTGTTTTCTCATTGCCAGGTGTAAGGCTCTAGCGAGTGCTATAAGTTCTGCCTTTTGGGAGGTGGTTCCCTCCAGTAGCAGGCGAGCCTCGAGGATGTCATTGGTGGTCACAACTGCATACACAGCAGCCCGATGACCATTAGGGTCTCGTTTTGAACTGCCATCTACAAATAGCGTGAGGTCTGGGTTTTGTAGTGGAGTAGGAAAAAGGTTTGGGGGCAGTTGGGTAAGAGTGTCCAGGACCTCTGTGCATGAGTGAGGTCCTGTGTCTTTGCCTGAAGGACAGGTTGGAAGCGAGGGGAGAGAAGATAGAGGGTTTATCTGGGAGCTGCAGCCCAAAGTAACCTGGGGGTTATCCAGAAAGACCAGGCGGAACTGTTGGAGCGGAGAGTCACTAAGGTCTGACAGGAATTTGAAAGCCAGGAGGTTGGCCAAGCAGTGTGGTGAGAATATATTTAGGGGTTGATCTAGAATTAGCTTTTTTGCATCTGCATATAGAGAAGCTGCTGCTGCCAGGGCACATAGGCAGGGGAACAATCCCTGGGCAATGGGGTTTAACTGTTTGGAGATAAATGCCACTGGCAGCATTTCAGGGCCTGCAGGCTGTATGAGGGCTCCAAAGGCTATGCCCCCTTTTTCATCAGTGTACAGGTGATAGGGGAGGTTGGGATTGGGCAGGAAAAGCGGAGAAGAGGACAGCAGAGCTGAACAGAGGTTGTAGAAAGCCTTCTGGACCTCTGTTTCTGAAGACAGCAGTCCAGTAGGGGTGTCCTTTGTGGCCGCATAGAGGGGTTTAGCCAGCGAAGCATAGTTGGGGACCCAGTGCTGGAAGAATCCTGTCAACCCCCAAAAGGACAAGATTTTTTCTCCAGCGGAAGCGGGGCAGAGGTCTCAGAGAAGGCTGAGCCTGTCAGTAGTTAGAGCCTTGGTTGTCAGGGTAATCTTTAAACCTAGGTAAGTCACAGAGGTCTGGGTGAGTTGGGCCTTTTGTTGAGATGCTCGGTATCCTTTAGAGCTAAGGAAGTTAAGAAGAATAGTGGTATGTGTCTGAGAGAGAGCTTGTGAGGGGCTGCAGAGCGGAAGGTCATCCACGTACTGTAAGAGGACACTAGGGGCCAAAGGGCACGTAGCCAGATCCCAGGCCAGAGCCTGGCCAAAAAAATGGGGGCTGTCTCTAAACCCTTGGGGGAGGACTGTCCAGGTTAGCTGGGAGGACTGTTGGGTTTCTGAGTCGGTCCATGTGAAAGCAAAGAGGAATTGGCAGTCTGGGTGTAAGGGAATAGTGAAAAAGGCATCTTTGAGGTCTATGACCATAAAGTGAGTTGTACTGCTAGGGATGTCAGAAAGCAAGGTACAGGGATTGGGGACAACCAGATGGGCAGGGATTATGGCCTTGTTTATCAGTCAAAGGTCCTGGACCAATCGGTAGCAGCCAGAAGTTTTCCGCATTGGGAGAATGGGGGTATTGCAGGGTGAGGTCTTGGGGACTAGGAGGCCCTGGCCCAAGAGATGGTCTATGATTGGTTTAAGACCGTGTAGGTGAGTCTGAGAGATAGGGAACTGAGGGCCATTTGGGAAGCGGGAAGGATCATGCAGTTTAATCAGGATGGGGGTGTGATGGGTTACTACCAGAGGGATTTCAGTGTCCCAGATGCTAGGGTCGACAACTGGAGCCTCAGGGGGGCAAAGGAGGAGTAGGGGCAAGGTGAGAGATTGGGAAAGTGAGAGAGGTAGGTGAATGGTGGCCTTAAGCTTAGCTAAAATGTCCCGCCCCAGCAGGGGAGTGGGGCATGAGGGATTATCATAAAAGAGTGTGTGAACAAGAAGTGATCAAGTTGACAGGGCTGTGGCCCAGTCTGCAAGAGTCGTGAAGACATGCCATCTATACCCACCACCAAGACCCGGGAAGGATGCAAAGTGCCTGGAAGGAGGGAAGAACCGAGTAAGTAGCCCCCGTATCTATCAAGAAATTGATAGACTTACCCGCCACTTGAAACATCACCCTGGGCTCGGCTTGGGTTATGGGGGTCCCTGAGCCTGGGCGCTGTCAATCTTCATCAAAGGAGAGAAGTTCCAAGGCAGGGTGCGGGGAGGAAATGTCCTTTTGGGAGCCCAGACCTCGGCCCGGTAAGGCTGGGGCCTGAGTCGCCCGGGGACAATCACTCGCCCAATGTCCCGGTTGTTTGCAACGAGAGCACGGCTTTGTCGGGGGCCAAGGGTTTGGACATTGGCGGGCCCAGTGGCCCTCATGACTGCATTTGAAGCAGGCTCCTGGTGGTGGCTTCTGGGGACCCACCTTTTGTCCCGTGGCCGGCCGCAGGGCTGCTGCCAGTGTCTGGGTGTGTCCCTCAAGGAGGTTAGCCTGGAGTTTGGCTTTTTGTTTAAGTCTTGCCTTGTGACTGGCTTCGGCAGCTTCCTCTTGGGCATTATAAACTTTAAAGGCCATTTTTACCAGGTGTCGGAGGGGGGTCTGAGGCCCATCCTCAGCCTTGGAGAGTTTTTGTTTTTTTTTTTTTTTCTGATATCTGAAGCTGATTGGGATATAAAACGGTTGGCTAGGTTGGTGACCCCAGCTGGAGAATCTGGGGCAATCTGGGTATAGGTGGTGAGAGCCTCTGTCAGCCTGTTAAGAAAGGCTGCTGGGTTTTCTTTGGGGCCCTGGGTTACTTCATCTAGCTTAAGTAGGTTTACCACCTTGAGGGAGGTAGTTTTTATTCCCTCCAATAGGCACTTTTCCATGTACCAAATGTTGACTCTTCCTCTCTGTCCCTCCTGATAGTCCCAGTCTGGGTCTACGTCCGGAATAGCAGCTGCTCCAGGTGGCCAGGCAAGGTCTGCTGGGTTAGCTAGATGTTTTTGGTCAGCCACCACTTTTGCCGCAGCCCAAATGGCCTTTCTCTACTCTGGGGTAGTGGTGGACCCCAGAATGACAAATACGTCCTGCCAGGTGAGGGCATAAGACTGAGGCAGCTGGGTGAAGTTTTTGATGTAGTTAGAGGGGTTGGCCGAACAGGAGCCTAGCCGTTGTTAAATATGGGCAAGATATTGGAGTGAAAATGGCATGTGGACATGGGTGAGACCCTTCGGGCCGGCCACCTGGAGGAGAGGAAGCAGGGGAACTGGCGGTAGATTGGGAGTGGTCTGGGACCTTGTGTGTGAGCTGACTGGTGAGTCAGAAAGGGGTGGGCATGGAGGAAGGGATGGATATCGAGGCGGAGCCAAGGGAGCGGCGGGAGGTGTAGTCATGAGGGGGCTGGGCTGTGAGGGCGATGGGGGAGGGGTGGATATGGAGGAAGTCGGTGAGGGCGATAGAGGGGAAGTTGGTGTAGCGGAGGTTGGTGAGGCAGGGCACGAAGGAAGGGGGTAGATATAGAGGTGGAGTCGAGGGAGTGGCGGGAGGCATAGTCACAGGGGGGCTGGGCTGTGAGGATGATGGCCTTTTTGGTGGTGTAGGGAGAAGGCAGTGGCACCCCACTCCAGTACTCTTGCCTGTAAAGTCCCATGATGGAGGAGCCTGGTGGGCTGCAGTCCATGGGGTCGCTAGGAGTTGGACACAACTGAGCAACTTCACTTTCCCTTTTCACTTTCATGCATTGGAGAAGGAAATGGCAGCCCACTCCAGTATCCTTGCCTGGAGAATCCCAGGGACGGGGGAGCCTGGTGGGCTGCCATCTTTGGGGTCACACAGAGTCAGACATGACTGAAGCGACTTAGCATTAGCATTAGCATTAGGGCTAGGAAGGGCCATGGTTAGAAGAATTTCAGAAGGGGAACAGTGGGTATATAGGGTGGGACGGGAGCACAACAGAGAGAAAGCCTGTACATAGGGTACCTCAGACCATTTTCCCGTCCTCCAGCAGTAATTATCTAATTCATGAAGGATGTTAAAATCTAAAGTTCCGGTTGGCGGCCATTGTGAGCTGTTACCTAGAGAATATTGGGGCCATGCCTCAGAACAGAGGAAGGTTAAGCGTTTGGAGCAAATTTCCCAGAGATATGTAGAGTTCTGAGGTTGACGAGTAAACTTTCCAGTGGTGTAGACCAGGGTTGGTCGGCCTTGGAGGCAGCCGCCCCCATGGCAAATATGAAACAAAGGTCCTGGACCAATTGGTAGTGGGGTTGGGAGTGGTCCGGTCAGGTGTCCTCTAATGGGCCGTCAACCCAGCGAGGTGAGGAGAGGGCCACTCAGCCAAGATGGACGCCTCCAAGTTGACTGGCACCGAGGAATAGCAGGCCTGGTCTGCGGAAGCAGGGGTCCAGATGCGGCTGTGATTTAAAAAGACCAAGACACCCTAGGAATAATCACAATGGGAGCAACACTCCCCCAGAACCTGACTGGTGGAACTTAGCCTGTATCCTGACAGACGGTCGGATGGTCCTGACGGGGTGGCGGGATGACCTGTTCAGGCGCAGGCGAGACCCGAGGGGATGGGCCACAAATCCCATTTGTCGCGGGATGGGCCCTCTCCTTGAGCCCCATGCTGGGCTCCAAATGTTAAGTAAAAGACGACCAGGACACCAAAAAGAGTGTCTAACAGGCTTTAATGGAGAAGTGCTACCTGGCGGGGTACCCAGACCCAAACAAGGCAGGTTGAGGAAGTCCACGCCGAGACTGTTTTAGGGGTGGTTATATATGTTCCTGTGGTCATGTATGGATGTGAGAGTTGGACTGTGAAGAAGGCTGAGCACCGAAGAATTGATGCTTTTGAACTGTGGTGTTGCAGAAGACTCTTGAGAGTCCCCTGGACTGCAAGGACATCCAACCAGTCCACTCTGAATGAGATCAACCCTGGGATTTCTTTGGAAGGAATGATGCTAAAGCTGAAGCTCCAGTACTTTGGCCATCTCATGCGAAGAGTTGACTCATTGGAAAAGACTCTGATGCTGGGAGGGATTGGGGGCAGGAGGAGAAGGGGACGACATGGCTGGATGGCATCATGGACTCGATGGATGTGAATCTGAGTGAACTCCGGGAGATGGTGATGGACAGGGAAACCTGGCATGCTGTGGTTCATAGGGTCGCAAAGAGTCGGACACGACTGAGCGACTGAAATGAACTGAACTGAACTGAACTGATATATGTTCGTTGTGATGGATGCTCTGGCAAGATCGCCAAAAAAGGTATGGTTAATAGATGGGGGTTCGGATAGGTTGTTCGGTCGAGGTGTTGCAGTCTGATAGGTCCTTTACACGGCTGGGATGGGGATTGTTTTAGCTGGAGAAGTGTGCTGTCATTGGTCAGGATCTGGAAGGATCCTTCCCTTAGGGACTTTCCTGCTGTCTGGAGAGAGGCTGCCCATCATGGCCTCCAGGGTCCGGCCTTACAAGGGGGTCCCCTCTCCCTCCCTCCTGGACTTCTGGCCCTGCTCCTCGGTCTCCCCAGCTCCTCTCTCACCGCGTCCTCCTCTGTCCTTGGCAGGCCGGAGCCCCAGCCCCAGCCCTGCCCCCCAGTGCTCTCAGCTCTCCCCCTGCCTGGCACTCCCACTGCTGTGGGAGGGCCCAGCAGCTCCCTGCCCTGGCCTGGCCCCTGGGAGCCCCTGTGGGGCAGGGGAAGCTCGGCTTCTGGGATTTCCTGGGCCTCTGGCCAGCAGGAAGTCTGCTCTTGAAGAGGTGAGTCTTGTTCTGGCCTCAGGCCAGCTATTCAGCCAGACCAAAGTTCAGGGGAGGCGCGTGGGGACTCCTGCTGATCTCTACTCTTCAATTTCGAGCTTCAGGCCTCAGAGGCCCGGAGAGCACCCCCAGGTCAGGGTGGGGACCGGTCGGAGGCACTGGAGGGTGGTGAGGGAGACTTGCATCACCCCAAGCTGGATTCGGCCCCCCAGGCTGTGGAGCAGTGAGGAGGGGGCTCTCTGGACGTCTCTCCTCTCCCTGCTGGTTGTGTGTGCCAGGCGGGTGTGGCCTGGGCACAGCCTTGATAAGGGGCTGCAGCAGCGCCGCCCCAGCCCTGTGGGCTCCTGGGTGGCCCGGAGCAGAGCGGTGTTCGCGCAGAGTCCACATCCTGCTTGTCCTGGTCCTGACACTTCCAGGAACCAGAGGCAGGAAAGGAGGTGCCTGGAAGCCTTTCTCTGATGCCTCAGTCTCCCCTCCCGGGGCTGTGGCTGATGAAAGGGGATAAACTCTGCGAGTCAGGGTAGGGGGAGAGGCAGTCTCCTTTCCCAGGGGCTCTGGCGGGCAGAGGCCCCCCTCCTCTCTGAATCTCTCTTCAGCCCTTACTCCGAGGTTGCCCTGTTCCCTGGCTCCAAATGAGCCCCCGGGGACCCCTCAGCAGCAAACACAACAGGGGAAGAGCAGGAGCCAGCCCCGGGGGAGCAGGGTAGACAACACGGGTGAGGCGCACACTCCACGCCGCCCCACCAGCGCCCGCAGCGCCCCTCCGCGCCTCCCACTCCCCCGGCCCGCAAAACCCGGGGGCGTCCCCTTTTCAGAGCTCTTCTTCAGGCCGGGCTGTCTCTCCCCACAGCTCGGGCAGAGGTAAGAAGGGTGGGGGAAGGCGGAGAGAGAGGAGTGATCCGGAGGTTAGTTGAGACAAAGCGGGCAAGCCTGGGTGGGAAGGAACCACCGGGGCCGGAGCTGGGGTCCGAGTCAGGTGCGGGCAATCCCGAGGAGCCGCGTGGGGAGTTTCCAGGGATGAAGGGAGACGCTGCGCGCTGGGCCGGCGCCCCCTGGTGGGCAGTGCTGCAGCGGCAGCCACCCCGTCTCTGACCCGCTGTTGTGGCCACCTGGCTGGTCTTTCCTGGACGTCTGGACAGAGTGGAGGCCACAGCCCTGCACAGGACCCAGGCAGGGTCCTCACTAGCAAGAGCTGGGTTTGAGAAGCTGCGCAGGAACCAGGGTCTATTCTAGTGCCCGTCAACCCTGTCCACCTCGTTTTCTCATCTGACCAGCAAGTGGTGGATCATCACCCAGATCTTCCAGGCCCCTTCTGGCAGGGGCGTTGTGAGGGTCCAGGTCTACATGGACCTGACCTGGCTCCCTGTTTCTGCGCTGATCTCAAACTCTCTTAACGTTCTTGCCTCAGCCACACTGGCCTCCTATTCCTGGAACACACCAGGCACAGGTCCCCCCAAGGGCCATTACAAGAGCTGTCATCTCTGCCATGAAAACTATTCCTTAAGATGTCCACTCCATCATCTCCTCCCACTCTTTCCTCAGAGGTCTTCTCTTTGACGAAGCCTGTTCTGACCTCCTGATGTAAAACTGAAACCACGCTCCTGAGCCTTATCCCCTAACACACTACACCATGTCCTTATTTATCATGACTGTTGTGTAGTGTCCTTCTCCTTCTACTGGAATGATGAAGATAGAAGTTTTGTTGGATTCATCCGTGGATGTATCCTAAGCACTTGGAGCACTGGTATACCATAGGGGCTCATTAGGACTCCCCTCTGTGGCTCAGCTGTAAATAATCTGCCTGTAATGCAGAAGATCCTGGAGATGCGAGTTTGAGCCCTGAGTCAGGAAGATCCCCTGGAGGAGGAAATGGCAACCCCCTCTGTATTCTTGCCTAGAAAATCCCATGGACAGAGGAGCCTGGTGGGCTACAGTCCATGGGGTCACAGAGTCTGACATCACTGAGCAACTGAGTACAGCACAGCACACAGGGGCTCATTAATATATGTAGAAGGAACCAGTGTACCATGGAAGGGGGTCTGTGGTGGGGGCAGACAGGTCTACCTCAAACAGCTTATGTTTCATGCAGAGATGTGGTTGTGCTACTGACAATATAATTGGGTCTTGTTGAAAGGATCACATTTCTGATGGTCTACCGAAGTGGGGAAGTGGAGACGAAGGTGAGGGCTCATGGGAAAAACAGAACATAGCTTATCTCCTGCACACATTGTACCACAAGCTGGCATCTGGCTCACCTACATCAGCAGTTCCCAGTGTGCTCCATCAGTGTGCTCCAGACCAGCAGTTCTGAGAAATACTTCCCAAGGAGGGAGATGGGGCACAAATTCAGAAAACTTTGGGAAATGTACAGACTGGTCCCTTCTGAGATAGTCACAATCCCTACTCCTGTGGGAACAT